>NC_073693.1:249404896-249430752 GCF_029784155.1 Uranotaenia lowii
AAAACGGTAAATACTTTTTTTCAAAATTTTTCATGAAAGATCATAACATTACCTTCTTTTTCTTCATAGAAAGTATTTCGTTCAAACGAATGGTTTTTTAGATACAGGCATTCGTAACTGTCCCATTTCTAAAAGAACTAAGCTTTACTCACACGCAAAGCTGGCAAAAACGCTAAAAGTTGCCAAATCAACCGTTACAAATGTAATTAAAGTGTTTGAGGAACGTTTGTCGACAGCCAGAAAGTCTGGATCGGGGGGAAATTGAAAAGCGGAAGCCGCTGAGACGACAAACAGAGTTGCCGGTAGTTTCAAGCAAAACCCTAACCTCTCTCTCCGAGATGCCGCAAATAAGCTGGGAGTAGGATCGTTTACAACCGTGCATCGAGCCAAAAAACGAGCCGGACTATCGACTTACAAGAAGGTAGTGGACTCCAAGTCGCGATGATAAACAAAATACAACGGCCAAAGCGTGATCCCGGTGGCTGTACACGACGATGCTGACGAAGTTTGACTGCGTGGTAATGGACGACGAAACCTACGTCAAAGCCGATTACAAGCAGCTTCCGGGACAGGATTTTTATACGGCAAAAGGAAGGGGAAAGGTAGCAGATATTTTCAAGCACATGAAACTGTCAAAGTTCGCGAGGAAATATCTGGTTTGGCAAGCCATCTGTACCTGTGGCTTGAAATGAAGCATTTGCATTGCTTCCGGGACTGTCAACCAAGAAATTTTCGTGATAGAGTGTTTGAATAAACGTCTGCTGGCTTTCCTGAAGAAACAAGGCTGTTCCGTACTGTTTTGGCCGGATTTGGCATCTTGCCATTACGGTAAAAATGCCATGGAGTGGTACGCCGCCAACAACGTGCAGGTGGTTCCCAAGGACAAGAACCCTCCCAACACGCCAGAGCTCCTCCCAAGATAAGAAATACTGGGCTATTCTCAAGCGGAACCTAAAGAAGACCAAAAAAACTGCTAAGGACGAGCAGCATTTCTGCGGCGAAGAAGGTGGACAAGGTGGCTGTACAAAATCTGATGGCAGGAGTTAAGCGTAAGGCCCGGCCATTCGGATTTGATAAAGCGGAAGCCTAACTGAATATTTTTCCTGAATTTTATACTAATTAAACTTGAAAAAGAAATTTAATTTGATTTTTTAAATAAACGATTTCACCGATTTACACGCGTTTTCCCTTGGCCAAATTGTAACCGTATCACCCTTCATTGATCGGAATACTTTCTATGAAGGAAACAAACGTAATCTTAGAATAATTCATGGAAAAAATTGAAAACAAAGTATCGCTTTTTGTAAGAAAAATGTTTACTTTATTCTTGGTTTATCCCATCGGCTTTAGGTGACTACATTCTCCTGCTTCGATTTCCGCTACTTTTTGGCCCAATACTTCTCTTTTGACTGAAACTGAGGGTTTTTTGGTAAATACAGCTGTTTCGACATAAACAAAGTTTGAATATTTTTGTGCTGCTTAAAAACATTTTTACCGGAATGTCTGCTGCCAAAATCCAACGAAAACGAAGCAAAACCATCATAAGATTGAACTTAAAATATAATCGGTTAGTTAAGATCTTCAGTCGCGAAATGTACATACATGAATACTTTATGTTTAATATTTATTTATTTATTTTTTCACAGAAGAAGAGTCCTGGCAAATCATTATATTTTCACAAAACAACCAGCAAACATACTTTAATCTGCTAGGGACCTTGTCACGTTCAGAAATGATATTGGAATTTTTTTGGAAATAGAGTTTTCTATAAGTTTTGTCGTCCATCAGAATCATCTATAACATAGCCTGGGTACCGGCTTTACAACTTACGAGCTCTGCAACTAGCAGAAATTTTGTTGTTTGAGAATCGGTTTGAATGACTCTTAGTTAGAAAACACTTTTAGCTTATCGAGAAAGAAATTGCTTAACATTTCCGGGTCTTCACTTAGTTTTTCGCTTATTTAAAATTAAAAATTCTGGTATGCGCCTTATTGACAACCCTGATGACACTCAACCGTAATAGCCGATCATGTGCTTCATTCCAACGCATGATTCGAACTTTGTTGACCTTTTTGACAGTGTTTGCATGGTTTTGCGGGAAACTATGTAAATTTTTTTTTCTCTTGCATCATTAATATCTCAAAAATGCGTTAAATTTAAAATATGAAAAAAACTAGGTCGGATAGAACTTTTTACAGGCAACAAAATGCTGTCAAAGTTGTGTATGTTCAATAACAAGGAAATTAGCAATCAGCAAAATAAAGTGTCCAATTTCAAAATGAACAAAGCTTTTAAAAAAATGGGCTTGAAATTTGAATTTCAAACGTAGAATGTCTTGCATAAAACGAAGGTTTTAGAAAAATGTGCTTTATAGAACAAATCCACAATGCTTTTTTTCTCAAAAAAAAAAAATTAAGAAAAACTCTTGAGTTAATAAAACTTGTTTGAAAAATTTTACAAAATGTGACTTAAAGATCTTTTTCATCACTGTAAATGTAAAACTGATTTTTTTCACTTCTCTTAAAGCGCTTTAAAGTACTCTAACTCCCACACATATTCAATATTACAGAGACACACGCATACGTATGAACATTTACTTCAGATTCTCTTTTTACTGCCATTTGCTTATGACACTCACGAATTCATTTCTACGCACTATCATCTAAGTATGTAGCCATCTGTTTTCGCGTACACTTTCAACATAATCTAATGAAATTTTCCTAATCAATTCTTCCACTCATTCCATATTCCTTACAACATATCTTGTGCTTACATAAATACCTTCCCAGGTCAAATTTGTTTTTTTTTTTGCTTGATTACTTCTGTACAAAGAAAACTGTATCGGACCCCCTACCCATATCTTATGTACGCGCTGGAAAAATGAAGGTTTTTCAAATATTAATTGAACCATTTCTCGTACCCAAATGATTTCCCATGTCATATTTGGCTTCATTTGTTTGATAAGTTCCTGGTTTATGCGAAACAATTTTATGTGAGCTCCCCTATCTTTATCCCCAATCGAAGGAGAAAGGAGTCTCGAATAAGCATATTACCATTTATCGATTCCAAATGCCCTCCCATATCAAATTTGTAAATTTGTAGTTCTCGAGTTATGCGAAAAATTGTTACGGAACCCCTTCTCTCCCTCAAATCTCCCCTCTGGAAGGAGGCAGGAGTACCAAATGTTTATAGAAACATTCTTCATAACTACTCAAATACCCTACTATGCGAAATTTGATTCCATTCGCTGGATAAGTTCTTGAGTTTTGAAAAAAATTGTATGAGTGCACCCTCCCACCTTAAAATATATACTCCTAGTGCTTTTATGCTTGATATGGCGCAATGGTTGCAGTTAAGCAGAGGGTTACATACAACAGTTTAATTTTTATATTCAAAATTAAGAAAGGAATGTTACCAACTTATCTATTGGATGGCCTGCAGTACGGAATCGATATCCACAGATACATAACAAGGAAGGCTCAAGATTTTAGATTGCCAAACACGAGAAAAGAGATGAGCAAACGATCTATTTTCTACAACGGATTGAAGATGTATAATGATCTACCGATGAACATCAAAGACAGTCCAAACTCGGTTGTACTCCATTTACCCGAAAACCATTGCCCAGAATGAAAAATCCCCAGAATTCCAATCGCCAGAAAGAACCATTCCCCAGAATTTTTTTCCCCAGACGAACCATTCCCCAGAAAAATTTTCGCCAGAATGTACCATTTCCCAAAAATTTTTTCACCAGAAACCATGTACCAGAAATTTTTTCGCCCGAAGGACCATTTCCCAGAAAATTGAAAACATTTATCCTTACTAGAAATTATTTAAAAAAAAAAGGAATTGTGACAAAAAAATGGGGTTTCATAAATTTATTCTTTTGCGGCAAGGCCGCAACCAACGAGGATGAAGGGGCTGAGGCGGCACAAAGCCGCCGAAGCTCCCAAATCCGAGGAGGCCGCCGACCCGCCGTCGGAAGCGGCGGCCCTAAGACATTGGTCTAGGCCTGCCGAGGCTTCCTAGGTCTGCGTGAAAGCTAGGGGTGATCCCTTAGCCCCGTCCGCCACGCGACAGCGTGAAGGACAAAACGTCTTTCAAGTTCGAACGCGCAGCGTGAGGAGTCGGATACCAAAACGGTTTTTTAAAGGACCATGGTAAGCATTGAATCAATTAAAGTACCCAAATCATAAACAAAGCACAATATTGGTTCTAAAATAAATTAAGTTGGAAAATTTCAAAGTCGTAGTTTCATTTAAAAAATCATTTTGAAAAAATTAATTTCGAATCATATGAAATATTCAAGAATTCATTAGAAAAAAAAAAAACAAATAAAAATACTAGGAGAAAAAATCTGAGATTTGTGCCATTCTGGTTAATGTTCCATTCTGGGGAAAAAAAATCTGGGAAATGGTCCATTCTGGGAAAAAAATTTCTGGTAAATGGTGCATTCTGGGGATTTTTTTTCTGGGAAATGGTTCATTCTGGGGTTTGATTTCGGGTATTTGTCATTCTGGGAAAAATTCATTCTGGGCAATGGTTTTCGGGTAAATGGGATACAATCCCAAACTCGAATGTTTTTAAGATACTGACGATACAATATGTAAAGCAGACAATTTGATACAATATGTCAAACAGACAATTTTATATAAAGACTAATCCTAGAAAGGATGATATCAATGTGATGAAGTTCTGACGAAGCATCAGATAGAAAATTGTACGGTGATGGACATACGCGGGAGTAAGACGAACAAGTCGTACAGAAATTGAACTATTAATATTCACATAATTATCCAGAGGATAAAACAGTCCCTCCCACTTCTAAAGAAGCGTATGGGGTGGAGGCTGGACCCAAATGGGCCAATGGGACCATCACAACAACAAAATTTCCTCACAGGAAGAACAGAAGGGTTCTCAAAATATTATAGAGACATTTCTCGTATTCAAATACCTTCCCATGCCAAATTTAAATCCATGTGCTTTATAAGTTTTCCAATTTTGCTGGAAAATGTAAAGAAGCCCTCTCCCCCTTTCTCAACAAAAAGAAAAGAAGGGAATTAAATATTCATAGAACACTTTCTTGTACCGAAATACTCCTCCAAGCTCAATTTGGTTCCATTCGCTCGAATAGTCCCCCCTTCCTTTCTCTCCACTGAAAGGTGGGAGGGGTACCTAATATTCGTAGAAACATTCCTCGTACCCAAATACCACCACATGTCAAATTTGTTACCATTTGCTTGATTAGTTCTCGAGTTATGCAAACATTTGTCTTTTGTTTGGGAGGCTCCTCACCCCTTCATGTGAGAGGGAGGGGTTTCAAACCATAATAGAAACCTTCCCCTGCCTTCAATACCTCCACTTGTCAAGTTTCACGCAAATCGGTTCCATAGTTTCCGAGTTTATAGTTTATAGACAGACAGACAAACAGACAGACAAACAGACAGAAATCCATTTTTATATATGTAGATATTTTCAAAGCAATAGTAAAATCTCAATTTTTTCTTCAAAAAGAATTTTTTTTCGTAAAAGTATGGGTTCAATTGATCCCTGAAGTCCCCAATGATTTATTTTTCTTCTGAAATCTCATTGCTTAACTAATATTTTATTCAGTAATAACCTAATAAAAAGCATTCAAAAAACTATTTAGGCTAAAAAATTTAGACTAAAAATGCGCCTTTAAGTATACAGTGATTATAAGATTATGGAAGTAGACAAACTTTTAGAATTCTTTTCATTCACACTTACAAACTTATAAATGAGAACTAATATGGCCAAAAATAGTCATCGTACCCTTTATCTTGGGAGTTTTCTTGATTTTTAAAAACTCGACCAGAAGAGATAAACAAAATTATATCAAGCTGAGATATTTTGATATTAAATTTTTGCCTATCAAAATGAGATATAATTTAGTACCTACTCGTAGGATGTTAAAATATCTCAAATTATAACAAGAAGTCCATGCAAGCATAACTAAATTATATCACCCCTTGATAGCATTTTATCAAGATTATATTTCAATCAGATAGGATTTGGACCACCAAAAACGCAGAAACATGAGTCTTACATACAAGCTTGTATGCAATGTTGGACTACCTACTTGACTTGTACTATAATTTTCATGAAATTTGAACAATTCTTGAAAAGTTCAGGTACCAGCCAGGAGATTCGAATCTCGACCTGCAGGTTGAGAGGCGCGCACGCTACCACAGAACCATGCCTGGGGCATTGGAAGGAAACCTACAAACTTCCAATAAAAGTTTTCGAAACATTTGCTATATCTGAATAAGTTGATAATATCTCGCTGTGATGGGTTTGTGTAACAATTTTTATATGCTCTCCTGATCGGGAAGAGTGAGGGTACCTTACTTTGAAAAATATTACAGGTTTATCGTCTCATAATCGTTCTATCTTTTGAAGCATATTAACTTGAAGCTACTTGTTGTCAGAAAATGCAACAGACGTCGATTTGCTAAACTTTTCCAAACAGACATGATGGAAATAAAAAAATGGGATCAAGTCTTTTCATTCAACTCTACCTAGTTGGTACGAATTGTATGTACATTAGTTTTCTTGACATTTTCAAGCTTTCCGTCATCTTATTTTACATTTTGAAGCACATCAAATAAATTGCAGGATTTATAGTAACAACTTGAGGATACTTTATTTGATGTTTTTTGGTACTCAGAAAATAGTCAATTACTCGCAAAATTTTCGAATATTTCAACCGTTTTCAGCGATGGAACGTTTCTGCGGCTTCTTATTGACATTTGAGAGATCCAGAGAATTTTTGTCGAAGGGCTTTAGCAACAAAAAATTTGAAAGAAAAATCGCTAGGTCAGGTAAGACGGACATATAAATTTTTATAAGTATTTCAAACTTATTTTTCTGTTTGATGCTCTATATGCCTTCAAAAGACCTTGGCAAAGGCAATTATCTGTCGAAAGACACTCAGCACCTCAAACAGGCCATAAAAGCTGATAATAGCCTAGAAAACACAAGGATCAGAAAATCACACTGTTTCTTCACAGTACCACAGAGAACAGAGGTACAAGCTCGCACAAAAAAAAATCTTCTAAAAAGTGTGTAAAATTTCAAATGCTGACATCCAAAAGCTACGTTGAAAATTGACTTTAAAAAGTGCAATCTATTGCGCCGTTAAAAAGTAACAAATTTTCAAGTGCCCGAATTTCGAAAAGGCGTAATTGTATATGAACTAAGATGGGTTCAATTTATTGCTAGATAAATGCAATAAGAATTACTTTTGACTGGACAGATTTTCACTTCCATTTTTTGTACGGTTTATACTTATTGACTTTTTTGGTGGACACTCATCATCAGATGTCCCCCAGAGTATCCCGAAACGTTACGTAAAAATAAAAAAAAGTTGTTTCAAAACACCGAAAAAAGTCAGAAAGTAAAATCGTATAACCGTTTTTTATTTATTGAAAAGTACCAGTGATGATCTTTTAATCATTCCTTTATTTATGCACTTCTGAGGCATGTGAAATAACTAACAGTTTTAAAATGAATGAACGGTTATCGTCAGAGGACGAATCGGAAATATTCCAGTCAATTAGGAACATTCTTGACGATCAGTCTCATCAATCAGAACTGATTCGAGACATCTCAAAGCGAGTACTTTCAAGAATCACTTTTGCATCCCATTGAGTAAAATTTAGCACTTTTAGCTTGAAGGAAATAGCGAATTAACTTTTAAGATATTTTTCAATAACGCAACCGGTTGAAAGTGTTACGAAACTTTATCAGCAATTTTCTTGAAACATGCCGAACAGTTCATAAGACCTGTTCAAAACTGACCAAATGTTTATTTTCTCAGTTTTGGTATTGACATTTCTATTTGGTGTGTTCGATGACATCTAGTGGTTCAGCCAAATAAAACAAAAATTTGATCAAAACGATTGTTGGAAATTCTACACAAGTTTTGTGGGCTAACTCGTACGTTTGTTCTCTGTGACTGTACGTAGCTGGTTCCATTTAGTTTTCAAAAACATTCTCAAATGCTTGTTTCACAAAAATATGTATTTAAATAGCAATACCTGGAGAAATTTATTATGTCCGTTTTCACCCGACCTTGCAACTTGCTGGTTTCCTCCAGATGGTCAATGAGAAGCCTAATAAACATTCTACCGTTGAAAACGTTTGAAATTTCTGAAAATGTTGTGAACTCTGGTCAACTTTTAGGTTGAGAAAATTACATCAAGTAATGCATCCTAAATATTTTAGAATGATTTGTTTACTATAATAAGACTTCGCATGCTGTAAGATCAACAAAAGGCTATAAAAGTGGTTTTACCGATAAGGCGAACATATTCTAATCATCAGATTTGTGCTTAACATTCTAATTTTCGACTTTCTCGTACGTATGCATTTTTATACACTGTAAAGTCAGTCAAAAAATGTCCGTATAAACACACAATCATTTGTTTGAAAATATTTGTAACTGGTAGGCATCATTCAACAGAAATAAACAAAAGTGGAGCTAAAATATCTTTATATAGTCTAGATAAAAAGTTTTTTTTTGGGATCATTATTTATTTCATTTATAAGAACATCTAATTTAATAATCAGATTGATATACAACAAATTGACACGAAAACCATCAGCTGGCTCGGTTCCACAGACGAAACAAAAATGATGTTGATGTTTTCAGTACAAAATATTCAATTTTCCCATACAAACTCTAAAAGTTCAAATTTACTCATGTAAACGTTACTTGAAAAATTTTGCAAAAAAATTATGGATGAGTTTTGGACCAAGACGAAACTTTTTAGACCCCCAGGGTTTGAAAAAATTCCAAAATGGCCCCAAATCGACTTAGTCTAATACTACATTGAGTCCAAATAAAAAAAATACGCTTAAAAACTTCTCATATACAGCCGAAGTTTCTTAATGTTTTTCAATATTTCTTAGATCACAGCCAAATTATAAGAAGAAAAAAAGAAGAAAATTATTTACATGTAAAACTTTTTTTTTTTAAAACAATTCATCGTTTTATAGTTTGTTAAACTATGTTTTTGAATTTTACATTTCTATTCTTTAAACGCAATTCAAAGAATCAAAAACTTTTATGTAGTATGAAAAAATTTTGTTATCCTTTCCTTAAATGAGATTGCATAGTAAAGGTGCAAAAATATTTCGAAGCATAAATAAAAGGATTAGGAGATTACGCAATATGCAGAAAAAAAACATATCTCACAAGATTCCTCATACAGGGGAAAAAAATAAAATTCATTAGTCCAATGTGTAGGTACGTAGGTATGTTGTATGTAAGTGTATGTTTTGCAAACTTAAATGTAGCTTACAATGAGAACGGTTAAAAGAACTAACAGTCAACCGGAACCAGTCACAGAATCAGTAGCAGCAGCAGAGAGTTGAAGCTCTTTCTATGCTCCCCTTTTTTTTTGCTGCTACTGCTGCTTCTGCAATATATGTGAGCGCCGTGGGAATTCAATCCGACAACAGCATGGAGGCGAACCTTCCGGTGAACCAATTTGTGCTTTTTTATTTCCGTGTCGTGTGTTTTTTTTTTCGTTCTTCTTCAGGGTCCCCACAACCTAGCCAGCGCTAATGCATGTAAAAGAGAGTTATGCCAAAAAAGACCCGGAGCCCGCCTGCTTGATGAAAGGCAGCCACCCGTTATCTCGAGCAGATGGAGATAACAGAATGACACCTAGTTAGAAGGTGTTGGGTGCAGACGATTTAAGTTGGTTACACATTTAGAATAAGATATTCGGAAAAGAGCTATTTTTATTTAAAAAAAAACTGTAGAAAATTTTGAAAACTGACTTCTATTTATCGAAATTTTATAGATGGATAGAAAGTAAGATGAAATGAAATATGGTAAAAATAAGCTGGTATAAATAATGTAAAGCATAATCATCACATACTAATTATTTGTTCAGCTCCTGCCGTCTACTACGAAGTGATAGATACAGATAGAATTTCATCTACCACCTAACATTAGTAAGCCAAGTGTGGTTCGCCCCACAAGCGGAAACTTGCTGTGCGAACAAACAAAATGAAGGCCAATTCGATCGCTCAGGTAAGCTCCCTTAAACTCAGAAACGGATTTATCGATGTGTATCCGTTTCTGAGCCTTCTCAGTTTTTGTGAGCAACGTGAAAGCAGATTTGGAGAAAAGAGAAAACTTTACACACGTGTTTTTTTAGTTGCTATCCACAGGTGGTAAATCCCGGTTTACGGATTCTATTTCAAAGCACGGCTAGCCACTGTGTCACCCCAGTTTGCTACTCTGGGTCCATGGGAACAATGGAAAGATTCGTGATATACTTCGTGTATACCTCCTACTCCCTAAACTCCACTTGGGGTCGCAGACCTAGTTCCCACATCGAATTGTACAACACACTATACTTCTAAAGTGGGAGGTCTATTTGCGCTTGTGCGCTCCAAGGCAATAATCATAGTCGAGACCAATTTTAGCAAAACCTCTCATCATCATGGCTCGAAGTCTGAACTCTCCTCTAACCACTTGAGAACCGACATTTCCTCGCAATGACTCAAGGTTCTCACATAAACCTCTCCTCTTCGCGACTCAAGGGCTGATCTTTCTTTTTACGTCTCGAGATCCGACCCCTCCTCCTATCGACTCGAGGTTGACGTAGACATGCCTCTCCTCAGCACGACTCAAGGCCCGATCTCTCCTCTAGCGACTCGAGATTTGACCTGTCCTCCTAATGACTCAAGGTAATCACTTATACCCCTTCTTTTATTGATTAAAGGCTTGAACTCTTCTCTTGCTACTCGAGACTCGACCTATTATCGCAAAGACTCGGGGTTGACCACACAAACTTTTCTTCCTGGAGACTCGAGGCCTGACCTCTCCTCTAACGACTCGAAGCCTCACCTCTTATCTCCAGGAGTCGAGGTTTGCCACCTTTATGTCCGTCGTGTGCCGATTGAGAGCAGCTTATTCTAGACTCGCGGCTGACACAGCACACGCGTGGGAAATAACGCAACTACACGGATGATTCATGACAAAGATGTCATCCTACTCCGACTCGAATGGATCACCCGGCGTCAAGAGCCACTCTACTCGTGGGTATTTCCCAACGATTGCCACTGCGAAGAATCCGCACTACTAAGATACTCCTCGAAGGTAGAGCATCCTACGCACGAACGCGGCATCCGCAACGCAGAAGATGTTGCCTTTTATTTGTAGGTTCAAACCGTGGAGTCGGACGCACTCTACTTGACAGCCCCCCGTCGAAGGGGTCAGTCAACTCCCACTGTTGTCCGGTCTTCTTGAATCCCTTTGGCTGGCAAACCTCGGATTTTTTTCCGGGGCTTTTTCTGCCTGTCGTGTGCCAGATCGAGAGTAGCTTGTCCTGGACTCGCGCCTGTCACGGTACACATTCGGGACTTTGAACACTACGACTCGGATGATTCCGGAGGCAAGTTTCCCGAGCAAGTTTCTTCCGTAGGAAGAGACACTGGGGTATCCTACACCCGGTCGCGGCGCACCCATGACCTCCACTACCCAGAAGATGATGCGTTTATCTTTATGATTTCGATCAAGGGACCGGACGCACACTGCTCAGATGCTCCCCGCCAATACAATGGAATCATCTTACTTCACGGAATTCCGTAGACTCCAGCTCCTCTGCATGGTCAGGGATTTCAAAATCGCGAATCTACATACTCGCACTATGCCCTTCTTTGCCGAATGATTTTATTTCTTCAAACTCAAACTGTAATGATGCTATCGATGCACAATGGGGAAAAAAGTGTACAAACCACGAAGAAATTCAATATCTTTCGTGCTACATGACCCAAATCGATGCAAATATACTTTCCTTTTGTGAAAATTTCCGGAAAATTGATTGGACATAGTTTCAAACGCCGCACAAGCTTACGAACGGAGATATAGTGCCTTTTTAACCCCTAATTCCCCTTTATTTTGTAAACATTCCAGAAAAACACTGATTCGAACTAGAGAATTTTGAACGAAAACAGACCTATCGTGTGTAATTTTTTCTTAAGAATCGAATGAAGGCTGTTTTGGTCACCAGCACGCTCCAGAAAATGGAGTTATGGCTGTTTTTTACCCTCAATTCCCCTATATTTTTCAATTATTTCAGAAAAAAGCTTTTTCGAACTTGAAAATTTTGAACCAAATGGGTTGTATCTTATGTGATTTTTTCCGAGAAATCGAATGAATGCTGTTTGAGCCCCCGCACGCTTTGGAAAATGGAGTTATGGCTGTTTTACCCTCAATTCCCCTACAGTTTTCAATGATTTAAGAAAAAAGCATGTTCGGACTTGAAAAAATTTGAACCAAATGGGTTGTATCTTATGTAATTTTTCCAAGGAATTCAACGAAGCCTATTTGAGCCACCGCACGCATTGGAAACAGAAGTTATGGCTGTTTTACCCTCAATTTCCCTACATTTTTCAAAAAGCTCAAAAAAGCATGTTCGGACTTGAAAATATTGAACCAAACGAGACTAATCTTATGCAATTTTTTCCGAGGAATCCAGTGGAGGCAGTTTGAGCCACCGCACGCTTTGAAATAGTGAGTTATGGCTGTTTTTACCCTCAATTCCCCTACATTTTTCTGAAATCATTGAAAAACGTAGGGGAATTGAGGGTAAAAACAGCCATAACTCACTATTTCAAAGCGTGTGGTGGCTCAAACTGCCTCCACTGGATTCCTCGGAAAAAAATGCATAAGATAAGTCTCGTTTGGTTCAATATTTTCAAGTCTGATCATGGTTTTTCTGAACTTTTTGAAAAAATGAAAGGGAATTGAGGGTAAAACAGCCATAACTCCTGTTTCCGATGTGTGCGGTGTATCGAATAGGCTTCGTTGCATCCCTCGAAAAAAATTACACATGATACGTTCCATTTGGTTCAAAATTTTCAAGTCCGAACATGCTTTTTCTGAGCTATTTGATAAATGTAGGGAAATTGAGGGTAAAACAGCCATAACTTCTGTTTCCAATGCGTGCGGTGGCTCAAAGAGGCTTCGTTGGATTCCTTGGAAAAAATTACATAAGATACAACCCATTTGGTTCAAATTTTTTCAAGTCCGAACATGCTTTTTTCTTAAATCATTGAAAACTGTAGGGGAATTGAGGGTAAAAACAGCCATAACTCCATTTTCCAAAGCGTGCGGTGGCTCAAACAGCCTTCATTGGATTTTTCGGAAAAAATCACACAAGATACGTCCCAAAAGATCCAAAATTTCCAACTCCGAACATGCATTTTCTTAAAAATTTGAAAAATTTAGGGGAATTGAAGGTAAAACAGCCATGTCTTAATTTTCCGAAGCGTGCGGTGCCTCAAACAGCCTTCATTCGATTTCTCGAAAAAAAACTCCACAAAATACTTTACTTTTGGTTCAAAATTATCTGTCCCAACATGCTTTTTCTGAGCTATTTGAAAAATGTAGGGCAATTGAGGGTAAAACAGCTATTTCCAATCCGTGCGGTGGCTCAAATAGGCTTCGTTGGATTCCTCGGAAAAAAATCACATAGGATTCATTCCATTTGGTTCAAAATTTTCAAGTCCGAACATGCTTTTTTCATAAATCATTGAAAAATGTAGGGGAATTGAGAGTAAAATCAGCCATAACTCCATTTTCCGAAGCGTGCGGTGGCTCAAACAGCCTTTATTGGATTTCTCGGTAAAAAATACACAAGAAACGTCCCAAAAGTTTCAAAATTTTCAAGTCCGAACATGCGTTTTCTTAACAATTTAAAAAATTGAGGGGAGTTGAGGGTAAAACAGCCATAACTCCATTTTCCAAAGCGTGCGGGGGCTCAAACAGCATTCATTCGATTTCTCGGAAAAAATCACACAAGATACAACCCATTTGGTTCAAAATTTTCAAGTTCGAAAAAGCTTTTTTCTGAAATAATTGAAAAATATAGGGGAATTGAGGGTAAAAACAGCCATAACTCCATTTTCTGGAGCGTGCGGTGACCAAAACAGCCTTCATTCGATTCCTCAGAAAAAATTACACACGATAGGTCTGTTTTCGTTCAAAATTCTCTAGTTCGAATCAGTGTTTTTATGGAATGTTTACAAAATATAGGGGAATTAGGGGTTAAAAAGGCACTATATCTCCGTTCGTAAGCTTGTGCGGCGTTTGAAACTATGTCCAATCGATTCTCCGGAAATTTCCACAAAAGGAAAGTAGACTTTCATCGATTTTGGTCGTGTAGCACGAAAGATATTGAATTTCTTCGCGGTTTGTACACTTTTTTCCCCATTGTGCGATGGTTTAACTCGGAAAGCATCAGGAAGTAAGCTTTGGATAAACTCGGCAGGAGTGATCACAAATCGGGGAAAACATCAGTGAAGCGAACGTACAGTTGTGCGCAGGGTTGCCAACGTTTTTTTTTTTTTTTTTCAAAAACCAGGGAACTGGTGAAATAAAAATCAGGCAAAATCAGGCTACGTTAAGATAACAAAAATTTCGCTCAAGGTGATAACCTTTTTTATGGTCATTGCTCCACATTTTCACTCTAATATGTGTTTACCGCCTACTTGGTTGAATAATTGTACTGAATCAAAGCAATCGGAAGATTCCCTTTAATTCCCTCTTTTAAATTTTAATTAAAGGGAATCTTCCGATTGCTTAGATTCAGCCACATTTTCACTTTTTTAACTTCAGCAATGGTACCTAATCCTGTTCCTTACTACCCATTTTTCAACACATTCCCAAAAATCAGGAATATTTTCAAAAATCAGGGAAATTCAATGGCTTGCTTATCAGGTTGTTAGGCTGATCCTAGAAAAATCAGGCAAATCCTGAAAAATCAGGCACATTGGCATCTCTGGTTGTGCGAATCCAAAATTCAAATCGTACTCGTTCGGCAGCCGAACACATCAATCGGAGAACGCAGGGGCGTGGCTAAAAGTGGTAGCGGTAGGTACAAAGGAACGAGAAACGAGCGAGAGTAGGTAATGTTCACTCGGATCGTCGGGTAACGAACGAAATTTTCACGAGGTGTTATTCTGTCGTCCTGGTTATGACGCTTGGCCCAGAACCTAAAAAAGTTAGTTGTTTGAACGAAGATTTTTAGGACTAACTCAGAGAAAGTTTACTCGTGTTGGAAAAGTTGTCGAAAATTTTGACACTTTTAGAACATTTTGAAAACTTCACCATGCAAAAACATTTTCAAGATCTGCGGCCTTAAAGTTTTTTTACAACACGTGTTCTATTTTCGCATGCTGTGATGCAAAAATAGGAATATTCCTATCACAAACGGCTGAAATAGAAACACAGCTGTAGAAAAGTACAACGCCTAAAGATCTTGAAAGCATTTTTAAATGGTAAAATTTTCAAAATGTGCTACAAGTGTCAAAATTTCTCCCACTTTTATAAATAGATAAAGTAGGCTACTCGCACGAGAAAACAACTCGTTGGAATGTAAACAAGTGACGTAAGATAATGCGCGCGTAAAATAATGCTGCATACACCGAGGATCACTAGATGGATAGTAATGACGACATTATCGGGAATATATCACCTTATGATATTGTACACCGTGCATTTATAATAAGAGGACTAAAAGAACTGCTGCTTGGATTTCATCTTCAATAAGATTTTAAAAGCTATTAAGGTTGAAAACTGTAGCATGATGCCCCAGTTGACGGTAGCCTTTTTTCTCAGATTCCATCATATTTACCTTTTTGATTTTCTTACAAAAAGTAATAGCTTTCGGTCGATTTGGGAGATCATTAATTATGGGTCTTGTATATACCTTTATAGGTACCTATCGAATCAGCTCGATGAGTTCTGACGATGCCTATGCATTTGTGTGTATTATTGAGGGTGTTCGGTTCAAAAAGTGGTAAACTTAAATAAGCCGTATCATTTCTAATCATTTATAATAAAAAACCTGAACACCCCTCATTTTGTAGGTGTCTGTGTGTAAAATGATGCATACCCCTACTTTTCCGTTCGAGATGTCGCAAATAAGTTGGAAATAAAAACGTCTGAAAACGTGCATAAAGCTAAAAAAAATTGGACTATCAACTTATAAGAATGCTGTGACTCCAAATCGCAACGAAATGAAACCCCTTACGGCAAAAACAAGGTTTCCGAAGCTGTTTACGACATTATTGACATAGTATGGTTGAGTAGTAATGGACGACAAAACCTACACCAAGGCAGACTTCAAACAGCTCCTGGACAAGAGCAAACAAAAGGGGAGAGGTGGCAGACATTTCCAGCTTATTAAGCTATCAAAGTTTGCCAAGAAATATCTCGTTTGGCAAGCTATCTGTACCAGTTGCTTAAAAGCTACATTTTTGTTGCAACCGGGACCATCAACCAGGAATGTTAAATACGTGAAAGAGTGTCTTCAAAAGCGTTTGCTGCCTTTCCTGAAGAAACATGAATGGTCTGTGCTGTTTTGCCTAGATTTGGTATCCTGCCATCACGAGGCCATAGAGTGGTATGCCGCTAAAAACATTTTTATTGATTTTGAAGAAATCAATTGTTAAAACATTGTTAAAAATTATTTATTTATACAAGTGAAATGCCATATTTTTACGAATGAGAAGATCTGAGATCTTATGTTACATGATTAAACAATAAATAAATAAATAGATAAATAAATAAATAAATAAATGAATAAAAAAATAAATCAATAAAAAAATAAGTAAATAAGTAACTCTCAAACCGTAACGAACTGCTAGATCCCCTCTTCCCACTAAACGTGTTACGTAATATTTGAATGGTCTCTAAGAGCATCATTGTAATAGTGGCATTTTTTCGGGAAATTGAGTTTAAAGTTTGAAATAAATTTTTCTCAGTGTATGATTTCAATATTTTTTTCGAAAAATTTAACCATTTTTCCAAAACTAATTAATTAATTTAAATTTATTCCAATTTCTCTTTTCCTGCGAATTTCTTTTGTGAATTTACTTGCTACTTAATTAAGGTTTCAGCACTGATTAACCAAAGCCTAAGGTCGAACTGATGATAATCCGGAGCCAGTGTCTCCGCATAATTTCATCCAAGATTCTCGTGGACCGTTCAACCACGATTTTCTGTGTCGGATTCCGATTCGATGTTCACCTCGATTTAAGTTAAGGGCTACAAAACTCATCAAGATCTCATTTCTAGATAAACAAGTAGGTAACAGAATCCATAGTAACAAGCTTTTTCGAAACGTTTTCTAGAAGGAATTATTTATCATTTTTATGAACAATCAGTTTCAAATAAGGATTCATTAAATAGAATGCTTCTTACTGACATCCAGCCTTATTGAAACACATTGTCGGAATCTACAAATAAAGTGAGCTGATTGTGTTATCATCTTGTACTCGGGCTTTGCCTGCAAAAATTGGAATGAAAAAATGTCCAGTAATGTAAGCTTTTGAGATGGATACTTTTTTTAACAATGGGTTAAAACTCTGATTGTTGTACATCATCCGCTTTGTTATTTCTTTCAAGTCAAATTAGCAAAGATTTTCTGAAACATTTTCCATGCAGAGAAGTAATAAAATTTTGCTTCATTATTATTCAACAATATGCCCCCACAGTGCAACGATTCCCGAAGGGGAGAGAAATGAAGTGTAAAGGGTGATGTAAACTGAATCCCGTAGCGTCCCGACTTGGACCTTTTTCACATTGAAAGGGTTCGTGCTTTTTCCCAAATTTTACTACTGTTCGTTCCCGGCATTCTAGAGGGTACCTATACCTTCTATACGGTCGATGGTGGTCATTTCTCTCTTGTCCCGGAGGAAAATCCTTTGAGTGATATCGGAGACTTAAATTTCCTCCCGGGTCCCGTCTTTTGTATTTATTTTGCAGCAAACCGAGAAATGGGGGACGGAAACGAAATCCAACCCTACCGAAGATTCTCGAAACATTTCTTTTCTTCAAAAGTCTGCAAATGCATGAAGATTTTTTTTTAGTTGAATGCAACAGAAGAGTAATTTTTTTAAATTCGTCTTGTAAATGCTTATTTTTTGATAGAATAAGAAGTTCAAGTAGTTTTCAAACCCCCTGGATAACGTGCCACTCTCCATAAATTATATTAATAAATCATATTTATTACCTTCTTTTGTGCTTGCATTTTCGTTTCTGCTACTCAATTAGCTAGATTTTTTTAACCGGTATGTACCATCATCCATATCCACCAGAAGAAAGAGCAAATGCGAGAGAAATCCAAAACGAAACCCAACATCCGGTCGTAATACGTTTTATCCCCGAGCAAATCTAAATTCTGTTGAAAAAGTGGTAAAAAAATCCATCACTATCAGTAGCACTAGCATTCAATGACAGAACTATCATTCAGCAGCAGATAACGGGAAGCTTCCAGATCGAATGCACATCGATAAAGTTTTTGGAGGAAAAAAACTATCGCTTGCCATTTTTGGCGAAATCTAACTATCTCAAATTGCGGAGGCGAAGTTTACTGGATTCGAAACTATTTTCGATTCGATTTAAATTAGTGGAGAAGTAACCTTGAGGCAATGGAATTGTTTTTTTTTTTCAACTTTGATTGGGATAATTCTTGAGATACAAATTTAATATAACTTACCCTATGATCAATTAAGTCTGAATTTTCAAATTTCTTTTCTTCTATTGTGTAAACTGTGTATATTGCAAAATGTTGATCAACGCTGGCTTTCATAAAATAGCAAAGTTCCATGAAATTTCAAAAGTATTTGGATGAACAAAAGTTAAATGTCATTATCATTACATATATTTCAAAACCAAAAAGTTTAAGTACCGTTTTCATAACATTTCAAACAAGTAGGACATAAAGTTGTGATATTCTTATAACTGTACCAAGTTTTGTTTTTCATTGTAGATTATGATTAATCCTCGATTCTGGTTTTATTGCTGGGACAATTTTTGCAATTTGCAGCATCGATCATACAAAATTGAAATAAAAACATGCTGTGACATTTGTAAACAACGCAATCAATTAACAGATTCTGCAAAGCAGAACATCCTGCGTCGGTAATTAGAATTTGTAATTTATGACGATTGGCCGATACCAATGCTGGAGGCAACAATGTTGGTGATACCAGAAATGAATGTAAAAAAAATAAATGAACTGACTGGATTTTCACTAAGCTGCTCCAAATAGCTTACTAAATCATGAGATCTTTTTTCCAGACCTTCAAAATTAAAAAATGAAAATTTTGAAAATTTATGCCAAGTTTATGAAAATAGATCCCTAGGAAGCTCTCAAACAACCTTTTTATAAGTTGTGTTGTGTTAAATAATTAGGTAGAACCACAGATAAACAGACAGGACACTTAGAAGAATAATCGGTTGATTTTTCGCAAAACGATTACATTGCCATCTAGCGGCGACATTGCCTACCAAACAATTACAATTCTAGAATGGGTCATGGTCACCTATGACAATTTGGCGTTTCTCACTAAAACGTAAACAATCAATTTATCATTTGTTAAAGAGATACTGTGTTATTCTCTTCTATAATCTAATTAAAATTTTTGTATTTCAGAAGATATTGATACTGCTGTGCTGTTGCTGACGAGTAAAGCTCTAGTGCATAAAAAGAAGTTCAGATTAGAAGATATCCGAAATCTCCTAGAGAAAGATTGAAGTAGACACCGGTCTTTATCAAGCATTTCTGCATGTAAAGAACATTTTTAGTAGATGCTAATCACTGTGATTCAGCGGCCAAAGCTGAAAAGCCTGTCCTTTATATTTTATAAAGGATATTTTTTGAGTTTTTTTTTTGCAATAAAAACTAGCAAAAATTAGAAGGCATATAAAGGATGACGGATTGCACAGAGTTAATATTGATCTAATTTTATCTAATAAAGGCTATCAATGAGTGTAGGTATATCATAAACGTTTTTTTAGTTAAAATATATTTCCTGAAATAATTCGCTCTACCAGAATAAACGTATTAATTCCAAAGAACTACATCTACAATTGATTCCGAAAATCTTATGGGCAGTAAACAAATGAGAAAAGAAGGAAATAACAGCCGATTTCTATTCAATAGAAACACAATTTATTAATACAAAAGTCTTAAAAAACTGGCAATTCACATCTCGACACTTTTCCAACACTCACTGATTTTTTCCCTCGGAACCAGCTTTTGAATTAGATATCTCGGCAGCATTATTTTGCTTCAAAATGCTTTGAGCAAGAGCGACTGAGAAAAGCAGACTTCCAGTAGGAGCTTCGATGAAATTTTACTTGAAGTTTCAAATTTTCAATAACACACATTCGGCTAAATCAACTCTTCCGGTCCATCAATTCTCTGACCAACGACTCATGCACCGGAATGAACCTAACACGATTTTCCACCTTCTTCGCACACCTTCTTACTGTTCATCGCCTGAGATATCGTTCCTGGATTCCTGAAATATTGGATTCTGGATTTTGAAATAGGCAAATGAATAAAACCAAAACTTATCTTTTCGCAAGATCGCATTTTTTCCGAACGCTAGTTTTGTTTGTTGTTAAATAATGCTGAATGATATCGGAAACCATGGAGATACACAAGAACGGAAGGTTACCATGATCGAGAATCTTTCATTCGAACGCAGTGCACTCTAGTGTCGACATTGCCTAGCTTCTAAAGATTCTAAACCGGTTTGCGAAGAATGAAACAGGAGTGTCCCGTCTGTTTGTCTGTGGTAGAACTTTCTTCATTTATAACACCCCCACATTCTGTCTTTGTAAAAATGAAAATGGAAAATGCACCTCCAGAACAGATGATTATTTTTTTCCATTTTTACACTTTTTCAATGAGGGTAAAGGGTGATACGGTCAAAATTTGGTCAAGGGAAAAGGCGTGTAAATCGGTGAAATCGTTTATTTAAAAAATCAAATTAAATTTCTTTTTCAAGTTTTATTAGTATAAAATTCAGGAAAAATATTCAGTTAGGCTTCCACTTTTCCAAATCCGAATTGCCGGGTCTTACGCTTAACCCCTGCCATCAGATTTTGTACAGCCACCTTGTCCACCTGCTTCTTCGCAGAAAACCAGTTTGCCTTGAACTGCTGCTCGTCCTTAGCAGTTTTTTTTGGTCTTCTTTAGGTTCCGCTTGACAATAGCCCAGTAGACTGAGTCGATTTGAGGTCATTTTTGAATTTCTCAAACCCTGGGGTCTTAAAAGCTTTGTTTTGGTCCAAAACTCATCCATGATTTTTTGCAGAATTTTTAAGTAACGTTTACATGAGTAAATTTGAACTTTTAGGTTTGTATGGGAAAATTGAATATTTTGTACTGAAAAATCAACATCATTTTTGTTTAGACAAAAAAGTTATTAGTGAGTTGTATGTGAAAATAACGTAGGTCGAATGTGAAAAGGGATGCGTTTTGCTACATGCGATTCACGTAGCTTTTATTGAAATATAAACGTAGTTGGTTTTTTCGGATCTTATAAACAAAAATGTGTTGATTTTGCAGGACATTTAATTGTTCTAATACATGATGCACTTTTTATTTTTAATTGAAACTTTGTACACTTTTTTTCACATACCTAACATATAATATCGCATCGAAGACGGCATTTGGGTTGCCTCCATAATAATTGCCTGGTCGTCCTAGCTGCCCCAATTCCGAATTCTGAAAATTAACAAAAAATATAAATAACGAATTCACATCTTAATTTTTACTACTTACGAAAAATCAGCTTCTCCATCACCTAGAATTTGTCTTTCTGATAGCACCAACTGTTGGATCCACGCCATCTTGAGTAGTGTAATCTGTCACATAGATTTTATGTGAATAAGTTATCCAGAGCTACGTGAACGTCACATAGAATGCACCAAATCCCTTTGTACTTGGCGGATCACTCGATTTTCACGTGAATCGAATGTGTCTTCGTTTTGACAGCGATCAGCCATATGAATTTCACGTACGGATCAAGTGAATTTGTATTAGCTTCTAAGTGATTCACGTAAGTCGAGCAAAAATTCACGTAGAGAGCGCCTACGTGAAAATCTAGGTGAACTTAACGTTTTTATTTCGGCTGAGTGTGGCAAGACCACTTTTTATGCCATACTTCGTGGGGCACAAGCAGTGGTGTCAATTGAATTCATGGTTTATCAATCCAAAAAGACATACACCTGTTAAACAGCTAATAACTTTTTTGTCTAAAAAGATACGAAGTTATGATATTCGACAAAGTTGTTCAGCGGAAAATGTCCTGTAAGAAATTTATAAATAGGCACAAAAACCATAACCAAGCTCCGTTGCACAGAAGAAACAAAAATTATGTTGATTTTTCAGAACAAAATATTCAATTTTCCCATAGAAACCTGAAAGTCCAAATTTACTCATGTACGTTACGTTACTTAAAAATTCTGCAAAAAATCATGGATGAGTTTTGGACCAAAACGAAGCTTTTAAGACCCCAGGGTTTGAGAAATTCAAAAATGACCCCAAATCTACTCAGTCTAATAGCCCAGTATTTCTCAATTAGGCGGAGCTCTGGCGTGTTGGGAGGGTTCTTGTCCTTGGGAACCACCTGCACGTTGTTGGCGGCGTACCACTCCATGGCCTTTTTACCGTAATGGCAAGATGCCAAATCCGGCCAAAACAGTACGGAACAACCGTGTTTCTTCAGGAAAGGCAGCAGACGTTTATTCAAACACTCTTTCACGTAAATTTCTTGGTTGACAGTCCCGGAAACTATGAAAAAGCTGCTTTTCAAGCCACAGGTACAGATGGCTTGCCAAACCAGACATTTCTTCGCGAACTTTGACAGTTTCATGTGCTTGAAAATATCTGCTACCTGAGACTTTTTGGCCAGCAACTCATGGATAATTTAAGCTCAATCGTAGAAGACTCCTTTGACTAGGTCTCAGGGTCGGCCTACGGCTGGGTAATCGGAGGGGAACGCGGACAAAATTTACAAGACAAACTGTGGGTTTTTCGAAACAAACAAAGAACAAAAGCAAATCTTAGTACGGAAAGAATTATTATTTATTAAACGGAGAAAAACTACTTTAAAACTTTGATTTTTCGATTTTAATTTTATGGCTTTTATTTTAACGTTACTGTGTAGTGTGTGTAGGGTGTGGGTTGGGCTGTAGTTGGCTGGATGCGGTACGTACCGATGCTGCGATGCTTACTACGGTGGTGAGCGCTCACTGCTGGTCAACCTTCTTTCGGGAATTTCCGCTAACCAAATGGTTCCCAATATGGCGGCAGGGATTGGTTGGGAAATTCAACTCTCGAGATATTCCTTGCGCTGTTTTGGATGGCGCTTGTCTGGCGTTGACAAGCAGGTGAGAGTTCAACGGCGTCTTCCTTCCTTGGCTTAATCAACGGACCACGGCAAGACCGTGTTGGCCGTGCTGAGAAGGGCTCTCCTTTATGATTAGAGACTTCGAGAAACTCGAAGTCCCGAGAGATAGGCCTCCTTTGCGGTTATGGTTCCTTTTTTTTAACCAGAGGCCAATCGTCCTCTTACGGTTAGACGTAGACCACAAAAGCGAGACGGTGATTACAACGGTGAACAGCAAACCACGAGAACTTCACAAAAAATAGCGATAGTGAATCCTTCAAACTAACAAGACTCCACATACATAGAGCTTGGACAATCACGTCTTCATCGAACGAACGCCGGAAGAAACAGTAGGCTGATTCAACGACTCTTCTTCTTGGGTTTCCGCTCCACATTCTTCTTCCTCATTCCATCTAACTTGTTTGGGCGAGTTCTTGCAGATTGCATGCAACCCACATGCAAAGTCGACCTTGAAGACGATGTTGGTTGCAACCTTGCTGCCGATGCACGCCCAACTTAACCTACCTACCTACCTAAGGGTCCAGCGCCGATTGACCGGCGCATAGGGCTGAGATAAAAGATCTCCACTGCTGGCGATCCGGAGCCAGCGTCTTCACTTGCTGCCAGCCGAGGTTCTCGTCAACTGTGCGGATTTCAGCGGCTAGGCTTCGCCGCCACGAGCTTTTGGGCCTGCCTCTTCTTCGATGCCCATCTGGATTCCAGTCAAGCGCCTCTCTGCAAATCTCGTTTTTATCTCTTCGCAGCGTGTGCCCAATCCATCTCCACTTACGTTCCCGAAGCTCGATATCTAGCGCCTTTTGATGACACCGGCGATGAAGTTCAACGTTTGAGATCCAGTTGCCAGGCCACCAAGCGCGGATGATGTTCCGCAGGCAGCGATTCACAAAAACTTGCAGTTTTTGCATCGTCACCGCATATGTGCACCAAGTTTCACACCCGTACAGCAATACGGATTTGACGTTTGAGTTGAAGATTCGGATCTTAGTTCGTAGAGAGATCTGGCGTGACCGCCAGATGTTTCGGAGACTCGGGCTTTTCTAATCCGGGTTTCGATGTCCTTCTTGGTACCACCATCAGGCGTAATCTGGCTACCAAGATACTGGAAGCACTCCACTGTCTCAACCTGTTGTCCAGCTACCACGAAATTGGAACGATTTTCTGTATTGATTTCCATCGACTTGGTCTTTCCGACATTGATTTTGAGACCTGCTGCCTTGGAGCTTTCGGTGAGGTCGTCGAGTTTGCTCTGCATGTCTTATTGTGTTTGGGCGAGCAAAACAATGTCGTCTGCCAGGTCAAGGTCGTTCAGTTGCTCCATGGTTGAAGGATTCCACGGCAATCCTTGGTTTGGTCTACAGTCAATCGATCCAGTCAAGATCTCATCCATTACGATGAGAAAAAGCAGCGGTGACAAAATACATCCTTGTCTCACTCCAGCAGTTACCGGGATTGGTTCGGACAAGACACCGTCGTGTAAGACCTTGCACGAAAATGCCTCGTACTGTGCTTCGATGAGATGGACTAGTTTCTCTGGGACCCCTCGTCGTCTAAGAGCAGCCTAGATGTTTTTGTGGTTCAGTCGGTCAAATGCTTTTTCGAAATCAACGAACACCAGCAGAAGAGAGTCCTGGAATTCGTTGATTTGTTCCAGTATTATTCGTAGCGTTGTGATGTGGTCCACACATGATCGTCCGGATCGGAATCCAGCTTGTTGCCGTCGGAGTGTAGCGTCAATTTTCTCCTGGATCCTGTTCAGGATCACTTTGCAGAGTACTTTGAGGGTTGTACAGATCAAAGTTATGCCACGCCAGTTACCGCACTCTGTTAGGTCTCCTTTCTTTGGGACCTTTATGAGGATACCCTGCATCCAGTCGGCCGGGAATGTTGCAGCCCAACTTAAAAATAACAATTATGTTTTTTTGTTAAACCTAACTACAATTATATTTATCCCTAAACCTAACTAAATTTTAAAAACAAGACGAAAAACAACAGTTTGACAAATTATTAAAAATAAATTTAAAAAAACCATCTGAGGCATTTGTAACGACGGTTACATACCTTTCCCCTTCCTTTTGCCGTATAAAACTCCTGTCCCGGAAGCTGCTTGTAGTCGGCTTTGACGTAGGTTTCGTCGTCCATTATCACGCAGTCAAACTTCGTCAGCATCGTCGTGTACAGCCTCCGGGATCGCGCTTGGCCGTCGTATTTTGTTTATCATCGCAATTTGGAGTCACTACCTTCTTGTTAGTCGATAGTCCGACTCGTTTTTTGGCTCGATGCACGGTTGTATACGATACACCCAGCTTATTCGCGGCATCTCGGAGAGAGAGGTTAGGATTTCGCTTGAAACTACCGGCAACTCTCTTTGTCGTCTCAGCGGCTTCCGGTTTTCGATTTCCCCCCGATCCAGACTTCCTGGCCGTCGACAAACGTTCCCCAAACACTTTAATAACATTTGTAACGGTTGATTAGGCAACTTTTAGCGATTTTGCCAGCTTTGCGTGCGAGTAGCTCGGATTTCGCGATGCGCGAGCAAAATTTTGATACGCTGCTCTTCTTCCTTGGACGGCATTTTGACAACTGAATAGTGAATTCCA
>NC_073693.1:249431252-249614669 GCF_029784155.1 Uranotaenia lowii
ACTTTTCAATTAACCAGCTGTGGTCTGTAAAACCAATCACTTTAATTGTTTCAATAAGATGCCTTAATGTAAGTGGATTCATATCGGCCAAAAGTTTTTCACTACGACTTTTACAAAATATGCTATCTTTGATGCAAAACAATCATTTTTAAAGTTTTTTTTGGCTTTAAAGTCATTTTCTGAAGAGCATAATCACTAATCACTAATCACTAATCGTACTTCCATAGCCAGAACTTATGTCTGAGTCCCAAAGAACAATGAATGAGTTATTGTTCTTCTTGTCTTTGTTCATGTTTTCAATCATTTTAACATAAAAACATTAAAATGATCAAAAACACAAAATGGTTGGGCCTACCATGGAGCAGAGAACGCAGAGACAACCGGAACACAGGAACAGGAAGAAACGTGGACCACCAGTACCATACGTTTCAAATGGGCAGTATCGTTGGGAGCATGCTAAGAAAAATGCTCCTTGATGAAGGAACCAATAAATAAGACCATTCTTCAACGGCTGGAAATGATTTATTTTGTACAAAGAAATCACAAAACTCAAGAATACAAAGCATTTTGAAGATGTTGATGTTATAAAAAAAAGAAAACTGAAATTTTAAGTTTAATTTTTGATCGTTGAACTGTTTTGGATTTCAGTGTGCAATCATTTCAGGTCATCGACCAAGGATAAAGCGCCTTTACTCGCTCTTGAAAATAAAAAAGAGAGACAGAAAATATTAGAAGAACATAAAACCTTCCGAGGTCTGTTAAGAGCTCGAAAGGTTTTTTTCCGAAAAATTTAAACGTATGATCACCCATTAGCGCATATCCAGAGGCTACATTTAATAAGATAAAGTGAATAAATACTTAGCTTTACTTCCAGATCCTCATTCAAATTCGGTAAATCCTACTATCGAAGCAAGCCGAAAAAAGCTGAATATCATGTCATTTCTTCAGCAGGTCAGCCAACATCAACCACTCGCCATGAACCTATCCAGATCACATTTTCTCATTTTTTTTCTATTCCCCCAATTTTAACTGCATTTCTTCAGCTAATATCATTTGATATCGTTTTCAATCAAATTAGCCAATTTGTCACATAGCTTTGCTCAGTCAGCGCAGCCTTTTCTTTTTCACTCCAATGAACTAAGCTTAGTTGCAAATTTCTCACTGAAACTCTAATCATTGCCGAAACTAAGCCAATAAAGCTTCGAAAATTTCCACACTAAAAAGCTCAGCAAAACGCATGCATTTTTAAATATAAATAAAATTTCAGTAATACACTCGACACCAGCATTAGCACGTACACAACGAAATACACACACCATCCTCCCCCAAGCAATAAACAAATTCAATCAACCATTGAACAAAATACTTTTTCAATTGTTTGTTGCTCAACCGATTCAAGTTTGCTAATTTCCATTAGCGCAAACACCATCACGACCAGCAGGAACACACAAATTTACACCTTTTCTACCAAAAATCCTTATCGAAAAATAACGATGGCCATTTGTAAAAATTTCAATTTTTCAAATCTTCGATTTTTTTTTTTGCACTGTTAACTTCCCGTTTGCTCTCTTCATATTAAAAGACTTCATCTCCAACTACAACAACGAGCGTTGCAAAAAAAAAGAATTCGACCGTCTTTTTATGAGGAACTTCTCATTCCTCTAAAGGAAAAATAATTTTCGAGGAATAACGAAGCAAAACGCGACCTTAAAGTCATTTTCTGAAGAGCATAAAAAACAAAACTCAAATTTTTAGAATAATCTGATAGCAGACATTGGAAAGATTTCAAAATGAAAAAGTTTATGAAAATCGATACAGGTGGTACAGAAATGGTACAGCTTCTCATTTTCGGAAAAGAAAGAAAATTTTATTTATTAAGCTTTAATTGTTCCTGAGATATCGCGTCGAGAACGTACATTTCGGGTCATTTAAACCCTAACCGCAAAGGAAAGTTTAAATCGCTGATTTCGGCATTTATCCTCCTCTATTTTTGAGGGCCTCAAATTCACTCCTTTTGAGAATTTTTGATGGGAAAGTTGAAGCTGTACTGGCAATTTTTTGAATCCTAGCATATACAGTTGCGTTCAAAAAAGAATGAAATCGCGTGAAGCTGCGCACCCACTTCCAAATTTGATAAGTTGCCATTTCTCTCTCGGTTTATATATTTTTCCATGAAAATTTCACACAATCTAGTTCAACTATCAAACTAACACTCCACAAAATTTGAAGTCTTTACAATGACGGGAAACAAAGATACAGCTATTACCGAAAAAAAGGTAAATTTGGAATTGCTTCACTAAATTTGCTGTATCTTTGACAATTTTCAATGAAAAATCTTGAAATTTGGTCCAAAGATGGTAAAATGTTTGATCTACTACCAGACCAAATTTCGTCAGAATTGATGAACGCGATCAAAAATGGTTCCGGGTTGAAAATTAGGTTCATTATCGCCCAGCAGACGATTTCATTCTTTTTTGGACGGATGTTTGTATGGGATCCATGTATTCTTGGTTCTTTCTTTCACAAAACCAAAATTTATCACAAAGTATGTTGTAAATTGCTCAAAACTTCATTCATACTTTGTTTCGAAAAAGAAAATGTTTCAACAGGGTCCAAATAAGGAGAACAGAGTTTCTGAAATAACCTGCTAATTATACCGACAAACAAATTTGATCCACAATTAAAGCGAATATTCTATTCGCTCTGTGTTTCAATACCAGCTCTGTTGGAACAATTTCTATTTCTAAACAAAGCAAGGATGAAGTTCCTATCAATTTACAACATTCTGTGAAATAAATGTTGGTTTAGTGAAAGAAAAAGAACAAAAATACATAGATTACGATGTTTTCCATACAAACATCCGTCCAAAAATGAATGAAATCGTCTGCTAGGCGATAATGAACCTCATCATCAACCTGGCCCCATTTTTGATCACGTTCATCGATATTGACGAAACTTGGTCTGGTATTAGATCAAACATTTTTACATCTTTGGGCAAAATTTCATGATTTTTCAATGAAAATTGTCAAAGATACAGCAAATTTAGTGAAGCAATTCCAAATTTCCCTTTTTTACGGGAATAGCTGTATCTTTGTTTCCCGCCATTATAAAGACTTCAAATTTTTGTGAAGTGTTAGTTGGATAGTTGAACTAGATTGTGTGAAATTTTCATGGAAAAATATAAACCTAGAGAGAAACGGCAGCTTGTCAAAGTTGGAAGTGGGTGCGCAGCTTCCATTCTTTTTTGAACGCAACTTTATGTTTACTCAATATGATACACTGCATTGTATTTCATGTAACCATAAAGATCGGATATCGAATCTGTTGACCTGCCAAAAGTGAAGGGAAGTAAGGTTGAGTCCCACCCCATTGAAAGTTGGCCAACTCAAACAATTCCAGCAGTAGTTTTATTGCTCCAATAAAGACAACGATAATGACGAAGAAGTGTAATTCATTACCTACCTCATGAATAATATTCCAAAAGCAAGGGCCGCTGGAGCAGATAAACGTGATGGTGCCGCGAAATGTATTTTTGTAGTTGGTATTTTGCTATTTTATTCACAATCTTTGCCAATTTCACGACCAACTAGCTTTGTTGAATTCCTTTTCCCAGCCTGTGAGAGCGAGTTTATTTACGTTTCGGATGTTTTCACACATTCATTATTTGTTGCCGCGGGGGAATTCGTCCGCGGGTACTAAAGCGGATGAAATTGTGGGAGCCAAATTTTTTATATGCACACCAGTTTGGCTCATTCCCCTAAGTGGGGTTGATTTTTTTGGATGGGGTTTTCCCTCACAATGCTCCTCTTATTTTCGGGGCACTGCCGGTTCGTTCACTTTTACATGGTTGTTGTTATTATGCTTTCATTGTGGGTCTTCCTGTAGGATCTTTTCTCGGTAGCACATTTTTCACTGGTCCTCAGCACTGGAAGAGACCCCGAAATGGAACGGAACGAAACGAGTTGGGACACACTAGGACCTGAACCTGGGAATGGTGGAGCGAGACTTGATTTATTTTTTCCACTGCACGTCGACCGAAAGCAATTAATAAATCATTCCACGTTTGCTGCAGCGGCTTTCGTTTACAGCACCACTTTTTTCCCCTTGCCTGAACCCTTGGGTTTCATATTTATTTATATCCTGTGTTTTGTATGTGAGGAGGACTGGATCTGGATCCCTTGCTCCGGTCTTTTCCCGGTGAAATGGGTATACTGTTCACTTCTTCTGGTGGTTCTGCTGCCACTCTCTATCGTGTCGTATTAACTTCACACCATCATCTCGGACCGGAAGTTGCCACATACAACCCAAGAGCATCCATCCAAGCTTCAAGCTCTTCCTACGGCAATAACTTTAGTCGAAGCTAAGTTGCAGCGACTAAACGAACAACCACTGGCAGTGCAATATACAATTAACAACACACTTTTCACCCAGCAGGAGAACGTGGCTGGAAACACTAAATTTGCTCAGGATTTTCCAACAGAACAGCCAATAGATCATTAGCACCCAGTCGGATATGGGCAGCTAACACGTAGTTTCGTACTCCATAACAGACCACGTCGACCACCATTCGACAGCAGCAGCTAAGCTTAGCTGAGCACACACACCCGAATTCATTCACTCACTCGCTCACTCAACGATTCCTCCTTTACCGGAAGTAAACCGGAATGAAGCACGTCGATATGCACTCCAAACACAGACCGTTCCGAACACAAAAATCACCACCCGTCAACCGGAGAGCTAGCAAAGTAGCAGCACCAGTACGAAATGTGCATAGAATTAACCTTAATAACCTCACTTTCCTCCCCACTCGTGAATCCCTTCGGGGAAGCCCTCTTGCCGTGTTCCTTCTTCTAAGGTCTAGGACCAGGAACACAAGAACATCCAACTTGCGCTGCGATGGTGTGGCCACTTGGGACAAAGCACCTTGCCGCCCACTACAACTACAACCTCCCACACCACCACCCAAAGAACCCCTTCGAATTGCACGGTTCTGCTCCAAAAACACCCACCTTCACCAAAACCCCCAACGCAAGAAGAAGCAGCGAAAGGGAAATCGCGCGCGAGTACACACTACACGTGTTGGTTTGTCCGTGTCCGTCCGGTGCCAGTTCGTCGTCGCAACTAATCAATCGCGGTTTTCCAGGCTTCGACACAGCACCGAACTACTGCTGATGATGCGGTTACAAGGAAGCAAGGAAAGTCAGTCGACGTTGCTGATGGGAAAGCTTGGCGCCGGCGCTTTTCGAGGCAATCCGCAGCAGCATTCCAGCACTACTGGAATCGGTTTTCGTCCTGTTTGTGTACAATGTCATCGAGGAGTAATGTGAGTTGGTGAATCGGTTTTCTCGGTGCAGGTGAATAGCTCACCGTTTTTTGATGGAAAAACCGAGTGAGACAAGGGCTCTCGAAACTGGACACGCTCGACGGGAGGAAAACAAGAATGATTGAGAGTCTTAGAAGGATGAACTCGGAATATGGTGGTTCACAACTCAAATAACCAAATCGGAGGCACGTGAAGCAAAGTTCAACTTATATGGTAAGGGTCAAGATAGAAATTCATTATTTCGGTTTTGGTTTTTGAAAAGGACGAAGCCGCCAAATGTAAACAAATCGAGTTCTTAGCTGAATAAATCAGTACTTTGGTAGATCCACATTTTGATTATACATTCTCACACATACAAGATATATTCTTGTCAGAAGGATGGTTGGCGCATTCGACATTTAGGGGAGAACCAGGCTTTATTGACCGATTAAGTGGAATAATACTGATTTAATAAAATATTACATCGAATATGTGTACAAAAACTATACAAACATGAGCAGACATCTCTTATCTATACATTAGAGTAATTTTAAAGTGGAAATCTCCTACAGCTTTCGAGAAAACGATATTATTACAACTGTTGTCAAAAATGCCGAATCTCAAACCGTGTAGGCTAAATGCAACTATTTATGTTTTGGATAAAATGTTTGTTCTTCTGGCCAAATTTCTGCATAATTTCATTGGGGAATGGAGAGTGTAGCATAGGAGGTGTAGGACAAAATCATCACCCGCAATGCTGGCCTAGCATCTCCTAGGGTTAACCTTCCCCAACTTTACTAACAATTCTCCAAAACCTCCTCACGTTTATGGATGGGTCGAAGAGATCTCTGCATCTATCTGTAAAGTAAACGTTGACTAACATACCTTCCCCTCTTCCCCACACAGTCCGCAGGGTTCGGCCAGGGCACCCTCAACATTCTGTGGGGGCTGGTTTTCCATTTTAAGATATTTATAATCTGAGGCAACGAAATAGGGGACTTAGCTTCAATTCGAATTATAAGTCAGGAAGTGTACCACAATCTCGAAATAGAAGATGTTACACTTCCGACCGACTGTAATTTCATAAAACGGAGAGTTGTTGCGTAGCGCCAACCGAAGTTTTAGGCGACTGTTCCTGCGAATGCGAATGCGAATGCGAATTTCATTGGAAATGCTAGAAACTGACAACTTTCATACGACAAAGCTGCAGCTGTATACAAATCTATGTCTTTTATAATTTTATGGAATAAAACAAAAGTTGAAGTTTCCATTTTATGGAGGCAGTTCATCCATGAGAAAAACGATATCAAATCTTTTTTGAGATGTTGTTGTTTAAGGAAAGGGGCATTTTACAAACATGATGGAGGCATACAAAAACATTTTTTAATCCCCTTTCTGATCGTCATGGAACCGTCATGAAACCTTATGAAGCTTAAATTTATTTAACTTTTTAAGTTCATTTGAATAATAAATCATAATCACACAAGTTTTTGTTTTGAGCTTCTTCTCAATCTATAGATATAAAAATTAATGTTTGTCTGTCTGTCTGTTCCCTATATACTCGGAAACTACTGAATCAATCATCGTCAAAGTTGACCTCTGAGAGTTTTGGGGGCCGGAGATGGTTTCTATAATAGTTACGAACCCTTCCGACTTAAGGGAGGGAGGGCTCCCATACAAAATTTTCCTAAAATATGACAGAATCCATACAATGAGATTATTAGAACATTTCTAAACGATAACCGTTTTTGTAAAGAGGGCTCCAATTCAAATTAAAAAAAAAATATGATTAAAATCCAACAGTTTCCAAGACCGAGAATGCTTTCAATAATACTTTCAAACTTCTCTGAATTTTTAAAAGAGGGGGTTCCCATACAAAATTAACGAAAATTTGACAGAATTCGAACCATTTTCGGAAACTACAGAACCGATTAACGTGGAATTTGGTCTGTAGCCGTTTTTAGTACCGGAAATATTTTCTATAATTTTTTACAACCCTAGCAAGTACAGAAAGGGGGGTTCCCATACAAAATAAACAAAAAAAAAGTCAATATTTTAACAATCCTCTTAGAACTTTATGTTAAAAATTAACATAATGATATGATTTATTGAATTTACAAATAAGTTTCAACATAATTTGATGATATGTTGTATTGACAGACGCTATCCATTTTTACGAATGAAGACTTTCATATTCAATTAATGTAACAGCACATCATTAACCAAACCAATGTCTTAGTGTTTTCATAAAGTTGCCTGTGTGACTCCTCCCCCAACCAAAGGGCTTTTTTTTATTTAAAAGGTTTTTTATTGTTTTGAAGATCCCTCTTATTTTTTCTCTAGAGGGTGACTCCTTCAACCTACAAACCTTCAAGTTACGTTTAGACTCAAGACCATTTGGAAGCTCAGATGCCATGAAAAATGGTTCGCTTTTAAACTTTGTTGAAATTAAATTGAAAAGTGAATATATTTTGATTAAGACAACTTTAACGAACTTAATTTGTTCCATGGAAGGAGTGAAAGCAAACTGGTTCAGCTAGTTACTTATAATCTTTAAAAGTCAAAAAAAAAATTAAAAGGTATCAAAATATTCTATGAATTTTCAATTGTTTTGAGTAGGTTAATTCCATAAAATTCTTTCTTGCCTTTTGTTTAAAGCGTATCACTTTCAAAAGGCATTGATTACATACTAGGCTGGATTAAGGGGAGGGGGGCAATAGGAGCAATTGACCCCCCGAGGAAAAAAAAGTTTAAACATTACTTTAATCATACTACTTCAATTTCTACAAATGTATGAAAAAAAAAACAAAACTAGAAAGTTGGAATGAAAACATGGAATATAATTACTAGAGGAGCCCCTGTGAAATTTTTCTCTTACATAAGTTAAGGGACCTTCTCTAGAGTAAGCAGTGAAGGAGTTCTCTCGCAATTTGCCGGCTGAGAATATAAAACTCTTGATATTGAATTTCAAAATTTTGAACCCCAATTCTGGACAATATTAATGTAAATCAATTTCGGAATTAATCGAAAAAAAATAATATATTTTTCTTTTTTTTTACTAGCGTCACATGTTAGTCAGGACAATCTATATAGAAGAGGTAAAATAATAAAAAATATCTCCTCATTGCCATAACATAAATACAAACTTGCACTATAATAATGTTTATTATTAAGTTAACTTTCCAAGAAATGGTAACTGGCTTACAGTGCTAAAAGAGATCAGAGAAGCTTTGTGATAAACGTTTCAGAATTTTACTCGAGTAGTATCAGGGTTAAAACCCGGTATTATTCATAATTGAGTTGCTAATATTTCTATGTTTTATCTTTTCCAGATTAAACTCTTCGACATTTTAAAGTCTTATGTTGTTTCTTCAGTTACTGAAGTTCAGTTTCATAATATCTTTGAATTTTTAGAACTCAAAACTTTTTTTCAAGATACTTAACTCATTTGGATTCCTTATCTGACTTTTTTCAATTATATGTTCATTGATGTTTTGAACAATCGCTATACAGTGAGCAAAATAAGAATAGAAACACTATGTGTTTTGCTTGTTAAAATATGAATGATTGAAATTTACGAAAATTTTCTTCCACAGTTTGTTCTGAATTGCTTAACGGATAAATGAAGCATAAGTTTACTTTTTTTGGTCATAGCAATTGGCATTTGTAGAGAATAATAATATGAAAAGAAAAGAACGAACGTATTTCGATGCGAAGCTCTTGAGCATTTGAACAGACCTATTTTGATCCAAGATAATTAGGTATATACAAGATTTGGATTTAACGAAAGAGCGGAAAAATCTCTACGCTCACTGACGTGAGAGAGAAAGCTTCTTGAAAAACTCGACATTCTAGTAACGACTTTTGGCTTGAACGGTTGTTAGTTTTATTAACAAATTGTAATGAAATTCACTACAATGGCGCAGTTGAGCCTCCTTTATTTTTCAAAATAAGTTGTGTTGAGATAATGTCAGTGTAAATAACAAACTAATCTACTTTTTCAGCACTGAAATATGATCCCGAATGAAAATCGGTTCCAAGGCCTTCGGATATTGTGCGACTTTGTTCCGAATATGGGTGATATGGTTCCGGAAGATCCGGAGAACCAAAGTGAGGTGGAATTGTAATATATTTCGCCACTTGGTTCCGGAAGATCCGGAGAACCTTTAAGCTAAAAAAAAAAACTTCACTGTTGCGAACAGGTTTTTTTTTATGGTTCCGGAAGATCCGGAGAACCAAAGTGAGGTGAAATTTTAATATATTTCGCCACTTGGTTCCGGAAGATCCGGAGAACCTTTAAGCTAAAAATAAAAATAAACTGTTTTAGGCGAACAGGTTCCGGAGAACCTAAGAGACACTAATGATCTGATATTTTAAGCCACTTGGTTCCGGAAAAAAAACCGGAGAACCAAAGTGAGGCGAAATATTTTCGTTATGTTTAGCGACTTGGTCCCGGATAACCATAGTGACACGAACAATTTATAGATTTTGGGACGATATGGTTCCGGAAGATCCGGAGAAAAAAAAAGGTGGAAATGTTAAATATGTATCGCCAATTGATTCCGGAAAATCCGGAGAAACTTAGAGCTACCAAAACAATAAAGTATACACTTGGTTCCGAATAACCAAAGTGAGATGTTTTTGTTGTTCTGCGGCTTGGTTCTGGAAAGGGAAGGATCACCCAATAGGATGAAAATCCCCGTTAAAAAAAGCAAATTGGTTTTGAAAGATCCGGAGAACCTAGGAGACGTCATCCGACGGTTCCGGATAATCCAAACCAAAATGAGGCAAAGAATTTTCGTTGTATTCTGGGACTTGGTTCCGTGAGATCGGGAGAACCTTTAAGCTAAAAATAAAAATAAACTTCACTGTTTTAGGCGAACAGGTTCCGGAAGATCCGGAGAACCTAAGAGACACTAATGATCTGATATTTTAAGCCACTTGGTTCCGAAAAAAAACCGGAAAAAAAAATAATGACATCAATAAATTTCAATTTTTTAACAAATTATTTCTGAAAGATCTGAAATTTTCAATCTGTATGTAATTCAAAAAAATCTATGGGCTGACAAAAACTTGACTTCTGTGGGAAATTGTTCCGGAGAACAAAAATTACACCAAAAATCTGGAAGATCCTGGGAACCAAATTGAACCAATGCGATTCTTCATCGTACGGTGACATTGTTTTTCTGTTCTGGTAAAATGGTTTTGAAAAAGGTGGAAAAACCTAGGTGAAATACCAATTTCCGAGTGATTTAGTTGGCAACAGGCCTGAAAAAAACTTACGCAAATTATCTTGATTTTTCGAGTAATTTAGATTCGGAAAAACGAATGTGTGTTGAGTTTCATATTTAGTGATTTTGCTCCGACAGACCGAGACCGAGACCGAGATCGACGGGAGAAAGAAATTAATCTCAGTAATCTTAAATTTTTCGACTACTCAATTCTAAAGAATACTGAAAATCTCAATGGCAAAATAAAATCAAGCGATTTGAAGACGCCCAAACTCAAACGGGTGTGATTTGGTTTAATAATTTTGTAGAAACCAAATCTATGGGCACAATTTCATGTACAGACGGTGTACTGAAATATTTGGAAATATCTAACGATACATTATTTATCACTTCAGTTTCTACTCGAGTAGAAAGATCTTTCTAACAATAAGCACAAATTGAGCATTGAATATGTCTGAATCTCGAAATTGTTATGCAAATTGGTTGGCAATATCTGGAAAACACAAACAACACTGACAGTTTATATTTTCTCGAAAATTCTCAAATCGTGCATTTTTTTGAATCTATCTACGATACGAATCAAAATGTTTTTCCGAATGTACTATAAGAACTTAAGTATGTAACAGCCAATCTTTAAATTATTAAAATCATGTATACACAAACGTAACTCTAGATTTATATTATTTTTAAGAGAGCAGTATAGCCTCTAGCGAAGAGAGTACAGGAGAAGGGTATTGTAGAGAATAATAATATGAAAAGAAAAGAACGAACGTATTTCGATGCGAAGCTCTTAAGCATTTGAACAGACCTATTTTGATCCAAGATAATTATATACAAGATTTGGATTTAACGAAAGAGCGGAAAAATCTCTACGCTCACTGACGTGAATGAGAAAGCTTCTTGAAAAACTCGACATTCTAGTAACGACTTTTGGCTTGAACGGTTGTTAGTTTTATTAACAAATTGTAATGAAATTCACTACAGCATTGAGGACCAAAAATGTGAAAAAAGGGTGCGAAATAAGAATAGAACCACTTGAGTTTTTCAACAAAAACATGATTATTTTTAAAAATTAACCGTGTAAAAGTGAATAATAATGCTTCTACGAATTATTTGAATAGAAAACTGCATTTTAAGGAGTTTTCCAGAATTTCAAATGTTTTCAAAGGTTTTAAAAGAGGGTTTTAAGAGATGCTCCTCTAGCGTTAAGGAATTTGATATTTAAGCTGTAATTCTTTACAAAAAAAATGATGAAAAAAACATTCCCGATTAATTTTGAATCAGTAAAAAATAGGTTGGAAATCAAAATCTTTGATTTTGTTCAGTAAACCACACTTTTTCCAGTTTCAAGTCATAGATGGCAGCACTATCTTGCAGTTAAAACCAAACTTAGTCTCAATCTTGATTCTCCAGGTTTATTTAGGCCCATATTCATCATTTTGAGGTATTTTCTCATCACAATTTTGTGGAAAGTCACTCTGCAGAAAGCTTTTCCGGATTTGCAAAAGAATCACCAGCACAAAAATGTACAACCGCCGAAATTCCTGCTCATCTCAACTTCCGATTCAATTGAAAAACATACTAATAATACTGCTAGCCGTCTGGTCCATCAAGCTACATCGCAATGTATAACTTTATTATGATAATCGGTCCAAAAAATTCACTTTTAGTTACCTTGATGCAATTCTATTTTTTTGGATTTAGTCATCTTAGAATTTCCAAAGCGTTAACACAGTACATGTATTTATTTCTTGACCAAAATTGTCCAGCACTCCCTAATTAATTCCAGATATTCGAAAATGGGCATGAATTTGGTTAAATGGCAAGATAGTGCTGCCATCTATGACATAAAACTAGAAAAATATTATTTGACTATTAAAAATCATTAGTATTTTAGAATTCCAACCTGCTTTTTGGATTCAAACTCAGCCTAAAATCTTTGTTTCATCATTTTGCATCATATTTATGAATGTTAATGAAGAAATCAAGCAGTTTGATAAATTTTTTTAGTTCAAATATCAAATTCCTTAACGCTAGAGGAGCATCTCTTAAAACCCCCTTTTAATACCTTTGAACACCTTTGGAATTCTGGAAAACCCATAAAATGCAGTTTTCTATTCAAATAATTCGTAAAAGTATTATTATTCACTTTTACACCGTAAATTTTTAAAAATAATCTTGTTTTTGTTGAAAAACTTAAGTGGTCCTATTCTTATTTCGCACCCCTTTTTCACATTTTTGGTCCTCAACGCCAATTGCTGCGTCCAAAAAAAAGTAAGCTTATGCTTGATTTATCCTTTAAACAATTCAGAACAAACTGTAGAAGAAAATTTTCGTGATTTTCATTCATTCATATTTTAACAAGCAAAACACATAGTGGTGCTATTTTTATTTCGCTCACTGTACTATTTTTTTATCGATCACTTTTAAACTTATACACGTGTATAAAAGTTGAGAATATGCTTATTCGGCATTTACGATGTCAGTGAACTGATTTACGATAAATGGGCGGTCCTTCAATTGACACTCTATCCGGTTTTTTCCTTTGACCGGTTCGTAAAAACAAAATTTCACCTATAAAGCTATAGCGTGGATCATATCAACTGATGAGTTGGCATTGTGGTAGGATATCGGACAGCGAACTCGAAGGACTGGAGTTCAAATCTCGGTTGGGGGAATTTTTTTTCGTTTATTTTGCTTTTTGTGGGAGAATCGAATCGTTGGAATCTTGCCATTGTAGATATATCGCCTCCACTTTTGTAGCTATATGCTTTTTTGGTAAGTTTAACCCTCATCCGCATTAGATTTCATTACCCTAATCAGCACTTGTGGTGTCAATTTGACACCACAAGCTCAAATCGTTATAACTTTTGACGTGTTAGACCGATTTAAACAAAACTTACATCAAAAGAAACCTTGTAATGTCAGTGAAATATGTTTAGAACATTATATATAGCTAAAGTTACTAGTTTTCTCGTTATTCAGCATGAAAGAAAAAAAATCCGAAAAAACATGCCTCACTAAAACTGCTGTAGTTCATATGTTACACGTCCAAAAAAATATTTGCCTTATGCATATGAAAGCTGAAGTTAATGCCTACATCATGAACACAAGAAATATTTTTTTAAATTTTTTTTAATGAAATGGTCACAAAAAGTTCAAAAAAGTGGTCTAAAAAACCTACTTTTCATTCGATTGCTAGTAAATACTGTTTGAGCGATGGTAGAGTTTTGAAAAAAATATGACTACAAAATGTATTAAAATTCCAACATTTTGCTATCTTTAGATTTTTGATGCAACGAAAATTGAATTTACTGGAATTTTTCAAAGTTCACTACTTTGCGCGATTTTTTAACAAATTGAAATTTTATCTGTTTTTGTGGTCCACCGTCAGGTTGTACCCGGATTATCAGTGCTTTTACTTTGTTTGGACCAACCAAGAGTATATTCATTGGAAAGCACATTTAATCTTCATTCTAGTGAGATGCAACAAATCACGCTGTGAGATTTCACAAAAATATGAAAATTATAAACGTAAAATCATTCCTGAATTTCTAGAACTACAAGCACCGCGTCCAGAAAAAAAGTTTTTGTTTGCTCTCCGAGTAGGTACGGTGGGTGGTGATTCGGGCAGAGAGCGAAGCCGAAAGACGAAATAATGATGCGTGTCGTGACTAGCAAATGCAAACTACTCTCAATAGAATATTTTCAACCAAGAAATGTACGACACGCATCATTATTTCGTTTGTCGGCTTCACCCACCGTACCTACTCGGAGAGCAAACAAACACGTTTTGCTGGACGAGGTGCTTGTAGTTCTAGAAATTCAGGAATGATTTTACGTTTATAATTTTCATATTTTTGTGAAATCTCACAGCGTGAATTGCAGCACCTCACTAGAATGAAGATTAAATGTGCTTTCCAATGAATATACTCTTGGTTGGTCCAAACAAAGTAAAAGCACTGATAATCCGGGTAAAACCTGACGGTGGACCACAAAAACAGATAAAATTTCAATTTGTAAAAAAATCGCGCAAAGTAGTGAACTTTGAAAAATTCCAGTAAATTCAATTTTTGTTGCATCAAAAATCTAAAGACAGCAAAATGTTGGAATTTTAATACATTTTGTAGTCATATTTTTTTCAAAACTCTACCATCGCTCAAACAGTATTTACTAGCAATCGAATGAAAAGTAGGTTTTTTAGACCACTTTTTTGAACTTTTTGTGACCATTTCATTAAAAAAAATTTAAAAAAATATTTCTTGTGTTCATGATGTAGGCATTAACTTCAGCTTTCATATGCATAAGGCAAATATTTTTTTGGACGTGTAACATATGAACTACAGCAGTTTTCGTGAGGCATGTTTTTTCAGATTTTTTTTCTTTCATGCTGAATAACGAGAAAACTTGTAACTTTAGCTGTATATAATGTTCTAAACATATTTTACTGACATTACAAGGTTTCTATTGATATAAGTTTTGTATGAAGTTCATAATAATTCAAACGACTTAAATAGATTTTACTTTTGTGGTATCAAAATGACACCAAAAGTCGGAAAAGGGAGTTTTTTTGTCCAGGCTTCCAGGGTTCGTCCATAAAAAAAGTAAAGATGCAATATTGAAGAACTTTTGAATTCATTTAGGGTCCCCGAAGAAATTTTTGTATTTTGAAGCTTCTGAAAAAAGTTACAAGCCTTCAAACTTGCAATGGTGTCAAAATGACACCCTAATGCGGATGAGGGTTAATACAATCTTTTCATCTGGTATATTTGTTTGAATAATCCTGTTGTTCCTGCGTTATAACTTCATAAATGTTGGCTGGAACCTTTGGCTTCGAGGGCATCTAATGAGTCGTTTGTCTTATTAAGAATAACAATTCGATATTTTTTTTATCTGTTGAGAATCATATCCACAAAAATCTGAACGTTTTTCAAAGATATTGAATTGAAACACACATTTGGTGCATTTGCTGCTTTGGCTCTGATTGTAGCTTTGAATCTCATTTTTATTTATTTGATTTTCTTTCCAGTTCTCTAAACTTGATTTGAAATTATGATTTCGATTCAAGACACTGAATTGTGGTCCTGAATAAAACCTTATTTTATGTTTTGAACTATTTAACTCATATATCTGTATCTCGATGGAATTTTAATTAAATTATTTTGTGTAATATTTATGAATTTTGTATTCTATGTTTCAAATCTTCATTATACTTCCCAATTGTCATTCGGTAAATATTTCTCGATGAAGTAAAATGATGAATTAAACAATATGTAAAATATCTATTTCTCTGAATCAAATAATTTAAGATGGTGAAAGGGGTATTTAAGGGATCTTTAAAAAAATGAGAATTAAATTTTGCATTTTGTAGCTCAAATCAGAACTTCTATTTTGAGAAATTTCTAAACTCTTCCGAAATATTTGCACTTGATAAATGAATAATTTTTTTTTTGAAGATACCGGAAACTATCTTCTACGCAGACAAATTGGCTATTTGAAGACAGTATACTGAACTTATCTCCAGTTTCTTTACATGTTTAAATTGTTTGGTTTTCTCTGAGACAGCAATTGAATAAAATTTGAATCATTAAGGCCCCCCGAGAAAAATTGATAGCTCAATCCGGTTCTGCAATTCAAGTTCTTAGCTGAATAAATCAGTACTTTGTAAGATCAAAATTTTGATTATACATTCTTATAAATACTAGATACATTCTTTTCAGTAACAATCTAAACTCAAAACATATGCCAAAACCTCAAAAACCCATCCCAAATTCAAAAATTTCATTTTTTTGAAAATTTTTGCACTTATTCATAGAAACTCATAGAAACTGAATGTTTAATTTTAAACTCATCTGAATCCATGTTCCCATACAGAAATTTAAAATGTTATTTGCATATTTCGGATTCTGTATCCAGTTAAGGGTTCTTGATTCTTAATTCAGAAAAGCTGCTTTGAAATCCAGGCCCAAGTTTGTTTTTACATTTTGATTCATGATTTACGAAAATCATAAGCATTTTCAATATTTTTATATTAAATTTCTTCTAGAGGGTTGATACATGGCTTTCAGTCTCAAATTTTTAAACTAAATTCTTATGAAAAATTCTAATGCAACAAAGCTTCATAACAGCGATGCATTAATGAAAATTCTGAATCAGATTGATCATTCGAAATTCATATTTTAATTCAGATTCATAATTTGGATTTGGCTTGTGATATAGCTCAGTTGGCATGTCTGATGTCTTCTGAGCCGATGTCCGCGAGTTTGAGTCCAAGAGTAAACATCGAACACAGTTGTACCGGATGAGTATTTCAATAACGATCCGCCTACTGCAACGTTGATAAAGTCGCGAATGCCATAAAATATGGTAGAATAACTATAATCGAAATGAAAAATAATAATTCGGATTAAAAATAAATACGTTATTTTAATCATAAACTCAGATTGAAACCTACAACAACAGAATTTAAATTAAAGAATCATGAATGAGGGCCCTGAAACATAGTTTTCAAAGTTCTGATCAGAAGTTAAGAGTCGGAAATATTTTTACGATTCTGTAATCGTATTGAAATTCGTGAACAAATAAAAATTCTTAACCCTGCGTTTCATAAAGTAACAAATTTGCAACAATTAATGTAAGGAAAAAGTGAAAAATAGTATTTTATTTTAATTTTTTTCTTGATGTACTCATCATTTCAAAACGTTATAAATGATTTTTAAGGAAAAATAAAAAAGCATGAAATGAAGGGTAAAATTAAATACAGGTGAAGAATTTAGGTTCAGAATGCAGATTCAAAATTTATATTATGATTCACCTTGTAAATGAGTTTTACAATCAAGATAAAAATTTGTAATCGCTGGTCCACTGATGGCATGGGTTCGGATCCCATCTCTGAGTGTTTAATGTTGATTTTAACTTGTCCACCTTATTTATTCAGTCCGTAAAGCCTAAATCGGCTAAGAAGGTGTATGTCTTTTCAAGATAAAAATATCCAATCGACTATTTCGATGAGAGATTCAAGAAATCACAAACTTATGAAATTATATGTTAACTGAATAGAAAAATTTCGAATTTTTATCAACGTAAGTTTGTACACACAATTCAGATGAGAATTACAAATTTATAGTAGAATTTGAGTTTATTTTTAAATTTATAAGTTTTGATTCATGCAGAAGATCTTATTCTTATTCTAAAAAGGGGAATAAAGGGATCTCGAATAAATAAATGAATATTTACCGTACCACATGCCCTCTCATGTCGAAATTGGTTCTATTTGCAATACATATTAGTTCTCAAGAGATAAAAAAAAATGTAAGGAAGTCCCATCCCCTCAGAAAGGAGACAGTGGTACCAAATATCAAAAGAAGCCATTTTCGTCCTCAAAAACCCTTTCATGCCAAATTTGGTGTTCGAATAGTTCTCGAGTCAAACAATATTTAACACGTTCGTCGCCACGCTCATTTTGGTAGTTTTGCTAGCCGGGCCCAAATAAATTTTCAGAAAGAGAAAGCAAAGAGGGAGAACTCCCATATTTGAAACGTGTGGCGAAGCTGAGCGGTAAACTCAAGTAAGAGAGCCCCCCAGGAAATACACCCGTCTGCCGAATATGGGTGACGTGGCGACGAACGTGTTAAATTATATGGGAGCCCAACTCAACCTTTCGTTGCTTACCGATAAATGACGGGAGGGGTCTCAAATAGTCATAGAAATGTTAATCGCATTTAAACACGAATTTATGCCAAATATTGATGCTCTCTCTCCTTCTAATTTCCATATTGGAAGGAAGGAGGGGTCGGTGAGAGGGGCGAAAAATTTCCTTTAGGGAAATAATAAAATGGCACAAAAACCATAAACTGGCTTGATTCCATAGAAATTTCTTTTATTTAAATCTATGAAAGAAATCAAGGAAATCTTATGATAATGTAAGGAAAATCTACTTTATTCTTGGTACCTCCCATCGGCTAGCGCACACATTTTCAGTTATGATAATTATCAGTTTTCAAACTAAAACTTCGTGTTATCTGTCTTTAAGGTGGCTTCATCCTCTTCCTTCAATACCTGCTGCTTTTCGGTCCAATACATCTCTATTAAAAGAAACTGAGGTCAATATAGTGGATACAGTTAATTCAAAATTTTTTAGCCATTTAAAAGCGTATTTAGTTGAATTTATGCTGGTAAAATCTGACAATAATGATGTAAAACCATCATGAGACTGAACTTAAAGTATAATCGGTTAGCATGTATATACAATTTAGCTTAATGATGAATGATTGAATGATTTTTTTTTTTTATTTACAAGTCTTCGTGTGTTACGTTTCTTTGCGTATGTTTCCGAATTTTGCTCTTTTTGCCGTGGTACAAAGATAAACAAGTGATGAAAGATTTTTTGTGTTTTTTATTTAAGATATGCTTAACATGCCATAATCCAATAAATACGAGAGTTCTATAGAAGACCGATCTTCTGAGAAAATGATAAATTAGAATCATAAAGCTTACAGTAAAACTCATAATATAAAACGCCAAATATGTTGTTTAATGCCATTCCGAGATTATGATGGGTATCTTGTGGAAGAAAAAATGAGAGTAACATTTAATCAAGGAATCAGTTTTTTTCATCATTGAAAGTCAACATGCAGTTTTCTTTTTGATTTCTCAGCAGCTCTAGAAGACTGAAGATCTCGATAATTGCACATCTTTCTGACTAAGTCATGCGAAAAACTAATATTAAAAACTCCAATCATCGAGTAAAACAATCGGAATGATTACATAACTTGAGCATTTATAGATTCTTCCTGTTTCAAGTTTATCAAGAGATAACGTCCGATGCAATTGATTAAATCACTGCTCAACTTAAAATCATGCGATCGGAGGAACGCGCGTTTCATCGTTTTCCCATCTCTTTCAAGAGCAACATCCAGACACAGGCAGAGGAGGTAACGAACAACATCCGAGGAAAAACCGGGAGGAAATTGGGTTCCATTCTTTTTCCGATCCTTCCTCCTACTAAGTTCGTCTTCCGTCAGCCTTTCCTTCCCCTATCTCGAGAGTCTCAGGATAGGTCAGGGGCTCCCATATTTTTTCCTCCTTCTTATTTTTGTGCTAGCAATGTGGGGGCAAATTTCAGACTCGTTTCTTTGGCAACTCGATAACTTCTAGTTCGCCTTTTCCCCACACCAAAACAGGCCGCAGCATCCTGCTGAGAAGCTCAGCAACAGTAAACAAGTTCATTCTCACAAACCTACAAATACAAGGCTGTCTGAATCGAATGGGAAACGCTTTTTTTGCTGAGCCGGCTCGCATTTTTCATCGTTTGGATTTTCTCTTTGAGGTAGCTCTTTATTACGATTCCGTTTCCGGCCCAGGATCAACGGGGGGATGTTATTGTTTTTTTCCCTCCTCTCTTGATTTGTTTCTCCATGGCCTTCAGGATGATGAAAATGATGATGATGCTGTTGATGATAATGTTGCTGGCTGATGATTTGTCGCTTGACTTGCGATTCACGTTAACAACAGAATAATATCTCGTTCAGTCCAAGAATGAAAACAAACCCAACTAACGAGCAAACATTCCTAACGCATATCTAACTTTATTTTCCGTATCCACGAGAAATAAGGCGTCCGAAAGCCAAAATGACTGGCAACGAACGTCGCCGTGAATGTAGCGAAACTTTCGTCCGCTGAGAAATTGAGTCAAGCTCTTTTTTTTTTCTTTTTCGCTATCTCTTCGCCCTCTTGATATGGATTCCATGTTTTCGCATTTTCATCCGCTTTGCTTCGATGTGCCAATATTGATTGGCGGATTTTCTACCATTTAATTGTGTTTAAACTTGTGCGCGCCATGCCTGGAAGTTGTTTATCCTTCAGGGGCTCAATTTTTAAAGAGCTTCACAGCATCCTTGTCGATGAACGCGATGAAGAAGCAGTAGGTATTATGGTAATGATTCCATGGAAAATCAATATCCCTGAAAAAGCTTTTAAAGTTGGTTGGATCGATATAAGAGGATGTAATTTGCTTGAAGTTTATCAAACCTTCTGAGACTATGTTTTGAAATTTAATTCCTGCCGGTTTTTTAGTGGGTGAAAAACTCGAGAAACTATGTGCATTGATGCAGAAGGACAGCGCACAGTATGAGGATTTTTAAGAAAAAAGGTTTTAATTTGGAAAAAAAAATGGATTTTACTGAACCTAAAGCTTCGCTCATTTAGAAATAGGACAGTTGCGAATGCCTGTTTCTTAAAAAACCATTCGTTTGATCATAATACTTTACGAAATGAAGGGAATCTTATGAAAATTACTGATAAAATTGAAAAAAATGTATCGTCTTTTTTTTAACAAACAACTTTATTCTTGATATCTGCCATCAGCCGGCGCACACTTTTTTCAGTCATGATATTGATAAGTTTTTCCAAATTATAGTTCGTCTAATCTGTATTTTAGAAAGCTACATCCTTCTCCTTCAATTCCTGCTACTTTTCAGTCCAATTCGGTCTCTTTAAAAAGAAACTGAGAGCAATTTAGCGAATATAGCTTTTCCGAAATTAACAAAACTTGATTAATATTAAGCCACTTAAAAGCGTTTTTTATGGAATATCTGCTGGCAAAATCTAACATGAACGAAATAAAACCATCATGAGGGGCTGAAAAAAGAGATTTTTACAGTTCATTTTCACCAAATGTTAAAATATTTGGTCGGTGACCCCCCATAAAAAATATTTTTCAGAAATTTTTCTTTTTCATAAATTAAAAAAAAATTTTAAGCGTTTTCCAATTACAGTTGTGCTAATTCATTAATTTTAACTATCAATAATATTAATTGAACTGATAAATTCAACATTCTTATCGGAATCCATTAAAAAATCCAAAATTACTTTAAACTAGTCACAGAAAGTATGCAATTAAACCAAAGAATATTGCTTTTAAAAATATCTCCTAATCTTAAAATTTTAAAATCGGCTGGCAAATCTTGTCAGCAGTCTTGGAGGGTTGAATTTTCTGAAATCATAAAAATTATCTTTAACTATCTGAATCTATATATGAATCCATTTGAATCTATTCTGTTTTGAATTCCTGACTGCGAAAACATTGGTGAAATTTTAAATTAACAAGATTAAAGAAAAAAAAATCACTCAATTCTTGAAACCACTTTAACTTTTTTGTGATCACGATTATGCGACCTGGAGTTGGATGATTTTTCATAATTTAAGCTTTAAGAAAACTCAGAAAATCAACTAGTAATTAAGTCAACATTGCGCATTTGAATTAAGCTTTGAAGTTACTACTTCGAATCATTTTTCGAACTTTCCATGGACAAAAGTTCGAACAAAAGTTATTCTTATTGAAAATTTTGATTTTTAGGCTTCCAAGAAGATTATCCCCCTTATTCTGCGCCGCGCGTGAGGTGACGATAGTCGAGTCGAGTGGGAGTCACGTGAGTCTTGTCACCTTATTCTCGAAGCCGATGTGACAGAGCATACGATTTGTGCCTCACGGTGACTACTAGATTAGGATAAGAACTCAAAAAGTTCATTCTAAAAGACGTTTCTCACCTAAAGCGACTACTGGAATCGGGTGACTAGACTATCGTCACCTCACGCGCGGCGCAGAATAAGGGGGTATGTTTTCAAAAAACAAAAAATTTAACATGAAAAACAAAAACAAACTTATTAAAATTTTTTCAAATTTTCTAAAAGTTCGACTGCAAAATTCGTTAAATTTATTTTGAAAAAATACAATATAACTTGGTATATTTTTTTAAAAATTATAATAAAATGTCAACTCAATGGATCGGCCTTGTCGGTGAAAGTCATGTTATTTTAGTTTGAACATTTCAAGATGATGAATATGAATTTTTTTTTTCATTAAAAACAAATTGATGCCATGTGATGAAAATGATTTTTATCAAATTCTAGTTACAAATTTTTAATTTTATTCATTTCATTCCTTTCAATCTGCCTAATTTTTTAAAGGATTCAATTGATGATTCAAATAAACAAACTTCTCGAAATCTGCAAGACGATTTGATTTTTGATTTTTTGATTTTTTGATCATCAAAAGTTAGTTTGATATTTATTATTTTACAAAATTGGGAAAAGCGAACAAATGGAAAACTTTAATAAGTTTTCTTTCGCAGAAGTCAAAATGACTTACGGTCTTGGGGAAAAAACCTGTGTTTTAAATTTGTTTGAAATGTTTTAAGACACACAAGTTGCAAGACACCAAGATTAATCAAAACTGGCTCTCTAATTCATTGCACCTGATTTAAACGTGAATTTGGTGGTCATGAGTAAATATCAAAATTGTTTAAATGTCGTCTTGAACACAAATTAAAGTTTATGTTAAAATTGGTTGCTCTCTTCAAGAATATTTCATATCAGCATTAAATTTATTATTATATGAAAGTGTTTTAAAATTATTAAAATGATTATTAATAATGGATGAACTTGTTTACATAAATTTCTGTATAAAAACAATTTCAAAGACAAGATAGGGTTTTATTTTAAACTAGCTGACCCGTTGTGCTTTGCTACACCTTCCGGAAATAAATGTAATTTGTAAAAATTTATTCATATTTAGATTTTGAAGAGCATTTTTTTAAATCAAACCTCATCATACTTCAGAATCAACAACTTTGAAATGAGAGCTGCAGCTGCAGTTCTGAATTGCAATTATTTACTGCAATTTATTATTTACTGAAACTTGATCTCTAAACTCGTTTTTCAAGATTCGAAATTTGTACTCTGTACCCAAAAGAACCTTTTTAAGTATGGTCCCTTCTTTGAGAAGCTCTTAATCTTAAATTTACATGGGAGCTCTCCCATCTTTTTCAATTTTGTCCCCCACTGCTTGAAGAAGGTAGGCAAATTAAACCGGCTCGATACCAAAACCGGCTCTCTTTGAAAGTCAAACATTCAAAAATGTTGGGAAAAATAAATTTCTAAGTTTACATTTGTCTCGTATATTGTGGCAAGTGTCAATGCAAAGCTTATTTACAGATGCGTCAGAGTAATGGCTTTAAAACAGATTTAATACGAATTCCTGTGTTTTGTTTTATCAAGTTTCACTGATATATCTGGTTCTGGTTAGACCAAGTGGAGCGTGATCTGGCAAACGTGGGGTGCCCGAGAAATTGGAAAACGGTTGCTATGAACCGAGTGAATTTTAGGAATTATGTTCGTCAAGTTATGTCATAAGACGGAATACTATGTAAATAAAAATAAATAAATGATATATCTGCAGTATTCCTGCAATATAAATTTATGTTTGTTACTCAACTTTTAACGAATGATGTTCAAAGGGAATGATCTTCATATACAAAGACATTTTAGAATTTTCAATATCCGCTTCAGTTTCAACATTCGGAATACCCCTTCTGGTCTTTCCAACATATTGAATCATTTTGAAGATGAATTTTTTCAATGCTCGACGTTTGCCCTTACCCCACCGTGTAAGTTGACAGGAGGGAATATTGTTTTTAACACTTTAAGGGTATACTAAAAATTTCTATTAAAAATTTTGCGTCAAGTTGAATATCAGTTCTAAAGTCTCGCTTTTCAAAAACGAAGCGGATCAAAAGTCTCTTTTTTGCAGCCATGTAACACAAAAACACTGTTCATGTTAAGTACGTACTTGAATTGGTATGTAAGCAAAAAGTACGGTGGTTTTTTTCAGAACTATTTCAAATAAAAAGCTCCCATTTTCATTTCAAAATTCGTTTCAGTTGTGTATTTGGGCCGAGGTAACAATTTCTAGAAGAAAACATTATTTTTAATTTTTTTTTTACAGAAAAAGTTGAACGTTTGAACATGTTCTAATGTTCCTTGAATGAAAAGTCGAATGCTACCTACATTAACACGAATTAAATATGGAAGTTTTTTTGCAAATCTTTCAATTGGTTTTGATTCGATTGAAAAAATACCAATCCGTGTCACATCTAGGCGTCATTTATTACCACGTGCTGTGTACAAATCAAATAAGCAAGAAAAAACACATCTAGGTTGCATATCGCCCCACGTGTTTGAGAAACAGGCGCCTTATTGTTAAATTTTCCAGCAATCAATGAACAGTGTGCTTTGGTTACTATCCTCTTGCGACGACGTTTGCTCGCCCATGGAGACGAAAAACAAACCCCTCAAAGAAAATATGCTTGGTTGAGAAATACGCGCCAAAATATTCCTACTGATCAGTATGCTATGCCTGGGTTACTTTCCTTTTGCGACGTTGGCTGGCGACGCTTCGACCATAGAGACAAAAAACAAACCGCCCAAAGGAAAAAAAAAATCTCAAGAAAATGGATGTCATGACTTTAATTTGTTTCGAAAAACTACAAATTTTGTATGGAAGCCTCTCCTTCCTTAAGTCGGATGGAGTTTTTACTATTACAGAAACCATCCCCAGCTTAAAAAACCCTCAGATGCCAGTTTTGACGATGATCGGTTCAGTAGTTTCCGAGTCTATAGGGAACAGACAGACAGACAAACATTCATTTTTATATATATAGATAATAAGTTGAAATTGATAGTTAAAAACTAGTTCATGGCATGAACTGTTGCAGAATGAAATTTATTTAGAGTGATACAGGACTTAAACCCGCCAGAGGCGAGAAAATTTTACGAAATGTTTGTTAATTATTTATAAACACCTTTAGGGATGAAGTAATTTCGCGTTTCTATGGTAAATTCATTTCATGAACTGAAACATTTTACTTTGAAAAAATCTCCATGGGGAGGGGGTTAAACCTCTAAAACCCCCCCTCCCCCCCCCGTTCGCACGGCCTTGGTAGGGTACATATAAGATTATTCTTTTCAGGCTTTCAAAAACAGCGAAAACCAAAGATTTATTTTTAAAATTGATATTTTTTCTCCACAGGAGCAAAATCTTGGCAAATCATTTTTTTTTTTGCAAAACAACCAGCGAATATATACTTTAATATACTAGAAACCTTGTCACGAGCAGACATGTTAGAGGATTTAAACGCTGAAATTTGTTTGCAGTAAGGTTTTTCAGGAGTTTGGTCGTCCATCGTAAATCATGCTATGTACCGGCTATACAGCTTACAAGCTCTGGAACTAGCAAGAATTTGTTGTTTGAGGTTAGGTTTGAATGACTTATAGCTAGGCAACACTTTCAGCATATCTGATGAAAATTTGTTGGACATTTCAGCGATCTACATTTAGTTTTTATTTTATTCAAATTCAACAATTCTGGCATGAGCCCACTCATGAAACTTTTTAAAGTGAGATGAATTGGGAAATCATCCATATCTCTTCAACATGAATTGGATCTCCGAAATTTACTTGCCGCGCTCAAAGAAATTCTCGGAGCGAGAAGAAAAGAGGAAGAGTCCCAGATTTGCAACGTGTGGCTGAACTGAGCGGCAAACTTGAGTTAGAGAGCGTCACACGTTTTTTGGTGTGACGAGGCCTCTCAGGAAATACACCCGTCACACGAATATGGGTCCCATGGCGACGAACGTTTTAAAAATCATGCTTGCTTTGCTTTGCTTGCTTTGCTTGCTTTGCTTGCTTTGCTTGCTTTGCTTGCTTTGCTTGCTTTGCTTGCTTTGCTTGCTTTGCTTGCTTTGCTTGCTTTGCTTGCTTTGCTTGCTTTGCTTGCTTTGCTTGCTTTGCTTGCTTTGCTTGCTTTGCTTGCTTTGCTTGCTTTGCTTGCTTTGCTTGCTTTGCTTGCTTTGCTTGCTTTGCTTGCTTTGCTTGCTTTGCTTGCTTTGCTTGCTTTGCTTGCTTTGCTTGCTTTGCTTGCTTTGCTTGCTTTGCTTGCTTTGCTTGCTTTGCTTGCTTTGCTTGCTTTGCTTGCTTTGCTTGCTTTGCTTGCTTTGCTTGCTTTGCTTGCTTTGCTTGCTTTGCTTGCTTTGCTTGCTTTGCTTGCTTTGCTTGCTTTGCTTGCTTTGCTTGCTTTGCTTGCTTTGCTTGCTTTGCTTGCTTTGCTTGCTTTGCTTGCTTTGCTTGCTTTGCTTGCTTTGCTTGCTTTGCTTGCTTTGCTTGCTTTGCTTGCTTTGCTTGCTTTGCTTGCTTTGCTTGCTTTGCTTGCTTTGCTTGCTTTGCTTGCTTTGCTTGCTTTGCTTGCTTTGCTTGCTTTGCTTGCTTTGCTTGCTTTGCTATTTACATTCATCGACTCGCTTATAAGACATATTGAATTGATCAATTTAAATAAGGTAATTTTTCTTAACATATTGTCCCTTGCTATTGCAGGCACATCAAATGTTTAGGTTGACAGTATTCTTCATTTCAAGAGAAATTCTTAGCTCGCATTTGAATTTCAAACTGTTCTATGAATGCGTTAACGCTTTTTTGACGTAGAATTACGTCTTACGGCTTTGGTAGATGAAGTATTGACAAAAGAAAATGTTTGCATACTATACATAAAATAATTTAATAAAATAGTTCAAAATTAACATGAGTTATTTATAATATAAATAGCTCCATTCATTTGCATGGGGAAAGCAAGATCAAAAATCGTGCGAAAATAAAACAGTGGGTTTGTGTTAGTGCAATTTGAATGAACAGACTGTGGAATGAAAGAGACTGATGTGTGTATGTGTGTCAAAAAATATCGCAACTGATTTGATGAAGAAAAAAACAGATTTCTTTCGGCTAATTTCGAAGTGGATAGTGCGACGTTGAAAAGGTTAAAAAAAGTTAAGTTGCGAGTGAAATGAATTCTAGGAAGAAACAGAAGGTTCACCACAAACCCCATTGATTATTCTTGTCAGAATGCTCAGGCTGTGCACTAGATTCGTCTACGAGTTTTGAGGCTGTCCTCTCAACTCGCTTTTGAGTTTTCAAGCTGTCCTCTCAATTCAGTTACGTTTAAGTTTCAAACTGTCTCCTCAATTCTTTTCAATAGATTTTTTTTAACCTTGTTTCAAAATGTCTTCAAGTTCCATGAGTTTCTATCCGCTCCAAGTTGTCTTTTTAACTAGTTTCACGATATTTTTCTACAAATTGTCTTCATTAGTCTTTATTAGATGATTTATTTTTTGTTATTTTTTTTTTCAAGCTGTCCTCACAACCCATTTGAGTTTTTTTCTGACCAAGCTGTTTTCTTAATTTGCTTCATGGTGGTTTCTTCAAATTTGTTTATGGCTGTCCTCTCAACTCGCTTTTTGATGTATGTACATTTTTCTCAAGTTGTCGTTTCAACCCGCTTGATCACTAAGCTGCCCTCTCAACTAGTTATTGTTTTTTTTTTTTTTCAATTTATTTCAAGCTGTCTTCTCAACCCGCTTGTTTACCAAGCTGTCCTCTCAACTCACTTATTGGTGTTTTGAATTTATTTTAAGCTGTCCTCTCCTCGGTCGCCAAATGTGCAGACAAGACCGGTCTGCCGTAGTGGTACCGTTATGCCACTTAAATGCTCCCAGCCGGAGACAATCCATGACGCCCCATTTGGCTCGTTCAGACGCTCATTTTCGGTTTTTTTTCTTCTAGGATTTTAACGCCTGAGGGCCCGGATTGAAAAAACGGACCTAAATCGGTTGGATTTCGGTCCGTTCAACCCGTGAATCGGTTAGAAATCTGACCAGAAATCCCACCGAATTCGGACGGATTCAGTGCCCTGGTGACACAACTTTCCTGACGACGATAAGTTTTTGCATGTGAGCTGTCAAAACAATCGGGTCGTTTCAAGACCGAAGTCGGTTAGATTTCCTACCAAAATCTGACGTTTTTCCGATAGATATCGGACAAAAAATCCGAACGCTTTGCCCTGTTGTTTTTGTTGCTTTTCTGCCCTGATGTTGATTTATATTCGAATTCCATTTTTTTGAAAACAAAACAAAAAAAAAATTCTATTGGATATTTTTAATAAATTTACGATGGCAATATTTACATAATTTGAAAAAAAATAATTTTTTGTGTTGGAAATTTTGATTTGAATCTGCCCAATGGGGCAGATGATCGGCTGCTTCGAACACCAAAAACCATCCTGTGTTTTGAGAGCCGGTGCACCAACTGACTCCGGTTCGCGCCCGGAAAAGCTCTTTCTAGCGCAGCAATCCCGAGTGGTTCGGCATCTGCTGCTAGCCCTTAGGCTGGAGAGTTGAGTATAGGCCTACAAAAAAAAATTCTAAATTCAATAAAACACAAAAATAAATCATAAACCTACCTCCAAGGGTTGATCCAGCAGCATCCCCCGGTTGCTGAAAATTGATGGGCCGCAGTTCTTTGCTCAGGTCAAACCCAAGCAGATAGTGTGCCAGATTGGGGGTGCTTCACTGCTGCATACACTCCTGCAGCAGCTCGATGATGGCTTGCTTGCACTGCAGCCACTCTGCAGCTCCAAACAAGCGGATTTTATTCGCCGCGCACGCACGCACGCACCTGCTGACCGAACCGATGAGAAAAAAAACATAAACGTCTCGAATCGTTTTCGATTGACAGTCCCGCTAGTGATGTCAACCTTCCAGATGTCTGGATGTTCCAGACTTTTTGAACTTTCGTCAGTTGGCAGTTGGCATCTCTGGTCCCGCCAAGTAAAACTGACAGAATTCGAATCGACACCGAATCGATTCGAACTGATCGATTTTGATTTCTGTCATTGTATGGCAGCGGAGAAATGGTTGGGAAAATCCAACAGAATTCCAAAAAAAAATCGAACGGATTTGAACTGACAACTAAAATTTTGACAGTTAATGGTCCGGTTGCGAATTCGTTCCGATCCAGGGATTATTCATCCCCTTTCATGCCGTGTCTGTCTAGTGCGTCTAGTGTTGCCAGTGTTGTAGATCTGTTTTTTTTTTTTGTTGATTTTTTCTCTTATATCTCTACGAGCAATTTAGTCTTTCGTAAGAAGCGTAACATTTTCTCTTCATCTTCAGGATCTTTTGAGAGTGCTTCCCGCAGGTTTTGAGCCAGTCCACAGTCCTAATGGATGTGGTGATATATCGGACACTTAGTGATGATGTGCTTGACGGCTACGGGAACTTTGCAAATGTGACATTCGGGGGGACCTTCGTTGCCCATTAGGTGGCCGTGTGTCAATCTGGTGTGACCTATGCGTAGCCGCGTAAGAACTCTCCATTCCAGGAATTGTTCTCAGGGCAGGTGTTCCAACGATGTGCCCATAGTAGGGATAGTCTGTCTTTTATCCAGTTTGTGACGGCGGAATAGGAATATTTGAAGGAGTTGAAAGCCAGCTTAATTCCCAGGAACCATGGAATGCCCAGGGATCCAGCACAGGGTAATACTTTACTGGATAGCGAGTTCAGAGAAAGCAACAATCCAGGGTTGATTTATGTTACCTGCTAACACGGCACTAAGCACGCTAGCCGTGTCCGAGAAGATGACGGAACCAGATGAAGGGCATAAGTCTTCGGCGGTTTTTAAGACAGCAAAGGCTTTTAAGCTGAACACTGTACATTGAGATGAGAGTGCCAAGTGAAATGTTTCTTGTACTGCTAAATATACCACATCCTACTCGGTCATCGGTTGATTTGGAGCCATCAGTTTAGAATTTTGGGATATTTTTGAACTTTCTTCCAACCAATTGGTGGGAAAATGGCAAGACAATTGACGAGCTTACTCCAGCGCGAAGTTTTGAAAGTAAACAATTGTCAACTTTCGGGATTGGCGTGTTGTATTTGCTGAGTCTAGGTTCGGGACGAGGTGCAATACCTGGAAGAGATGTTTGGTACTCTAAAAGAGCATTTTCAACACATAGGATCATGAGAATTCCGGTATGTCTGTTGTATGACAGCCACCTTATTGCTTTGGTGGTGAGGTTTTTGGTGAGAAGAAAGAAGGTTGCCAAAAGAAGGTTGCCCTCTCTCAGCCATCAGTGATACTATAGGGCTGCTCCTAAAGGCACCGCCGATGATACGAATTGCTTCATTGTACATTGGTTCCAAATGTTTAGAGAAGCGATCATCTCCTCTGCTGGTCAATTTTAGACCATGAAGCATTGAGGGTAATACCCATCCGTGCAGGAATAGAAAAAACGATTTGCATGACCCAGCTCCTCTGACGCTGCATACTTACTATAAGGATGTTAAGTTCAAGGGAAGTGGATTTGCGAACTCGGTTAGCATGGTTGAACTTTGATCGGTCATCAATCCAGACTCTTGGGATGCGAGCCGAGTGAACGAGAGGAACAGAGTTGTCGTTCATGGTAACTGGTGGGAGCTTACTCAGCTTTCTGTTCCGGTTGCCGAAATGGATTAACTTTGATTTTTCTGGAGTGAAGGTGAAACCTAACGTAGGGGCCCAATCAGCTACGTTATCTACAGCAAATTGTAATCGTTTACTGGCAAGTTTCGAGCTTAAGCCAAGATTTTGACATTTCCAGGAACAGTGTTGAATATCGATTGCATCGCGATTAACAATAGAGTAGGGGACAATTCAGAACCTAGTGGGACGCCGTTTGTAATGATCCGAGAAGAAGGAAGATGACATGCCGTCGATAATCACTCTGGATTTCCGGTCAGTCAGAAAGCTTTTTACAAATTGGCCCATTCTACCCAGTATTCTCCAATCTTTTAACATGGACAAGATTTTATGTCGGTACACCCTGTCGAAGGCTTTGGAGAGATCTAACGAGAGCCATTCAACATGTTGGTTATTTTTGAGGGCATCGTCCAGTATGCTTTCAAGGGTGGTGAGATCATCGTCAGTAGAGCACCCGGGACGAAATCCAAACTGACGGGTATATAGCTGATTTTCTGTTTCTAGAACGGAGGACAGGCGATGTTTAACCATTCGCTTCAGGATCTTCCCTGAGCAGTCCAAAAGAGTGATGAGGCGGTAGCTGTTTGTTGGATGAAGATCTTGGTGTGGTTCTGGGATTGGGGTGATGAGTCTCTCTTTCCTTTGAGATTGGAATTCTCCGGCCTGCCAAATTTGATTCAATATTTTTAGAAAAGTTTTCTTTCCGACTGGTGGAAGATTTTTCAGTAAAGGGTATCCAACTTCATCCTGTCCTGTGGAATGACCTTTAACTTTCTGAAGTGCAATGTTGAGTTCGTGCAAAGTGAAGTCGGAGTTATATTCCAGGATTACATCGGTAGCAAAGTCGATAGAATGAGGAATGTTGGGTGAGGAATCTGTAGAAATGGAGAAGAAGTACTCAATAAAAGCTTCTGCTAGTTGCGAAGAATCGTTGCCGTTATTTTGGTTCAACAGCAGGTGGTATCGGCTAGTCCGATTTGAGCCATCCAGGCGTTTAAGTTTCTCCCATAGTTTCGCGGATGGAGTGTTGGGGTTAATTTCTTCGACGAATTCCTTCCAGCATTTACTTTTTGCAGCTTTTATAATCGCTCGAGCGGCTGAGCGGGTAGCTTTGAACTGGCTAAGAGCGGAGTCTTTTCTTAAGTCATCATTTGGTAGACGTTTGAGTGCGCGAAGTTTTTTGCTCACTCTCAGTCGATTACTGACTGGTTTGCATACATGCTCGTGTTGAATGAGCAACAGACTAAGTCGATTTGGGGTCATTTTTGAATTTCTCGAACCCTGGGGTCTAAAAAGCTTCATTTTGGTCCAAAAGTCATCCATGTTTTTTTGCAAAATTTTTAAGTAACGTTTACATGAGTAAATTTGAACTTTTCGGTTTGTATGGGAAAATTGAATATTTTGTACTGAAAAATCAACATCATTTTTGTTTCTTCTGTGGAACCGAGCCTGCTAACGGTTTTTGTGCATATTTATAAATTTTTTCAAGGAAATTTTCCGCTGAACAACTTTGTCGAATATCATAACTTCGTATCTTTTCAGACAAAAAAGTTATGAGCTCTTTAACAGGTGTATGTCTTTTGCATTGATTAACAAGAAATTCAATTGACACCACTGCTGGGTGCCTACACGGAAAAAAATTGAGTGGTTATCCCAAAGACGCTGTCATGATAATTTTACCATTTCAGCGCTATAGTATTTTCAACCACGAAAAGTTTAACGTCGATTTTGTAAAAGTGCGCATGAAACAATATTGAAATTACTATGTACCTGGTAATTTTCGATAACTCTCAACGTTTGTTGTTGAAAATATTATGGTCATGATAATTTGATCATAATTTCTATTACAACTAGCGTCCGCATAGTAATTTAGACATTTTGGCACCAATTCATATCAAAAAAATACTACGCACATGGTACTTTTGAGAACAAAACATTATTGACTCAAAAACATCAGTGCGTATGATAATTTTACCATGCAAAACATTCTTGTTGTTTACACTTATTCAGGATCATTAATCATCAAACCCGTGAGTAAAAAAACTAATTTTGAGCTGCTTCAAAGTTTCATAACTTTGAAAATCATTCCAGAGCATCGGGAGAACACACTAACATTGACCGACGTGTGTCGGAAGTGTGAATTTTAATGTTTCAAATAATGTCATAATGCATGCATGCAAATAAACAAACAAACATACATAGTAATTTTACTATTTAAATCAAGCTCCTCGCTCCTCCTAATCTTTATCATAACACATACTAGTTTCATCATGAAACATATTAATTTTACTAGGGAAGAAGTAAAACAATGCATCTTTCATTGACAATTTTACTAAAACGCAGTCGAATTTACTATGCGCAGCCAAATTGAGCACATAGTAAAATAGCTATGCGCAAGGTATTATAAACAACGAAACATATTTGACTCAAAAATATGGTTGCCTGTTGTTCATTTAAACCACGGATTTAGTAATTTTACTATGCTTTTTTTTTGTGAGTAGCGAAGTATTGTAAGACCACTTTTCATGCCATACTTCGTGGGGCACAAGCAGTGATGTCAATTGAATTTCTTGTTTATCAATGCCAAAAGACATACATCTGTTAAAGTGCTAATAACTTTTTTGTCTAAAAAGATACGTAGTTATGATATTCAACAAAGTTGTTCAGCGGAAAATTTCCTTGAAAAAATTTATAATTGGCACAAAAACCGTTAGCAGGCTCGGTTCCACAGAAGAAACAAAAATGATGTTGATTTTTCAGTACAAAATATTTAATTTTCCCATACAAACCTGAAAGTTCAAATTTACTCATGTAAACGTTACTTAAAAAATCTGCAAAAATCATGGATGAGTTTTGGACCAAAACGAAGCTTTTAAGACCCAGGGTTTGAGAAATTTTAAAATGACCCAAAATCGACTCAGTCTAATGAGCAATGACCAAGTTTCGGTTTAAACCATTCACACAGAATTGTTTTCAACATTTCTTACGCAAACTTGCTGAGCGTGTACATATGAGACAATTAACCTAAAAAAAATTCTCGGTACAAAATTACAGATCCTTGTGTAAAATTCTGCGTGAAAAATGGCAGTCTTTCTTTAAAGCAATTTGCGATAAAATTTAACATTCACCAGAAAAAGGTTTTCTGAACCACTTCATCCTGAGACCGCACTACACCCAAGGATTCCGCATTCCGGCGCAGAAATTCGGTTTCTCTCCCCGCTATTACTCGGAGAACGAGGAATCGAAGAAAATAAATAAAATTAATTATGTCAATTACCGCAGCTGCTTGATAAACTGATGTAATTTGTTAAAGTCTCAATGCTGCTGCTGCTGCTCAATGTAGGGTTTCCTTTCAAAACCGTTGCCCGGAGCAAATCTGTGTGGTTTTATCAAGTTACATTAACGTGTGTAAACATGTGCGGTTGCACTGGCAAAATAACTCAATCAGCGTTTGAAGGCGGGTAACGATCTATCGGTTGCTCAACTTCAGCTTGCCAGATCAGAGACGAATTAAAGTAAATTGAGTATGTTGTTGTGCCCAATGAGGGAATCGGTATTCTTATGTCGCGATTTTTCTTTAACTTCTTGAAAGCACGTCTACGAAATTCAATCCACTGCGGGGTCGGCTTTAATTGAATCATCCGGAGATGTTCTGTCCCAAAGTGTCACTCTTCCACAGGGATTAATCTGTAAAATTTTCATTTAAACTTTGATCGACAGCAGATGCAAACTTTCAAGTCAAACAACGGTCTAAAGAATACCGAGCATAATTTGAAGTTTTGCTGTTTTCCATCTGGTTTTTTGGTCCTAAAACACAGCACTGTTTTGGCGCAAAAGGTGATTCTTGTTTCGTTGAACAGAGCTTAGGGAGCAAAAAAAAAAATACGTCTGTTGAGGGTTGAATCGTTTCTTTTCGCTGTTGCTGGTGTTTGTTTTACTGGAAGCGAAATTTAGCTTTTCTTTCCTCTTGTTTGGGGTAGGTACTAGACGCCGGCCATGCCACTTCCGTTTGGCTTCCCGTCCTACACATTTTGGCGACAATTTTATCCGATTTCGTTTGGGGGCGCCAAGAGAGATTGCAAAGTAAATGCTGACAATTTCTATTTTCGGTATGTGAAAGGATTCTGTACACTTGATGCGATTTATTCAGAAATATTACTTTTTGCTTTTCTTCATCACAAACAAGCTTCAAGAATTTAAGAAATTCGTGTGAACGCTTTGAATGATTTTTTTATTCGACGAACTTCTACTTACCTGAAATCCGTTCAAAAATAATGCAACTCCAGTCCTATAATGAGACTATTCGAGTTATTATTATGGACTCTTACATATGATACAAATACATATGAAGAATTATTACGATGTCCTTTGCACAAGCCCAATTCAATCTGGTTCAAAACATGATTTTTCAATGCATCATCATATTAAATTTTTTTTAAGGTTTTATTAATGACACAAAATGAGCCAAATTACGTCAATTTTAGAATCCAGTTTAAAAAATTCATTTGGTGTGACTTTAACAATTTTGACAGTTAATTGTATAAAAAGTACTGTTTTTACACCACATTTTTTAAATTTTTTGTGGTCATGATCTTCAAAAATTTTTATATAATTACTATTTTTTGGGGCAACCTTAATCTTTTAATTTCAGCTTTTTTGGTCACAAAGTGATTTTTTTAGCATTCTGTAGCTGACCACAGTCTTTTTCCCGAAGCATGTTTTTTCGGATTTTTCTTTCTTAGACTTTGAATAACGGAGAACTGAAGTGTTGTAGGTGAATAGTGTCTATAAACACATTTGAGTTTAATAACGAGGTTTCTAAATCGGTAAATTTATTAAAAATCAGATGAAAAACACTTTAGAAAGATAAATTATAATTCAACTAGATCGAGTCGATTTGGGGTCTATTTTGATTTTCTCTTAAAAGTCTTAAAAGTTTAGATTTTGTTCAAAACTCATCCATGATTTTGACAAAAATTTTAAGTAACGTTTACATGAGTAAATTTGAACTTTTTGGATTGTATGGAAAAAATGAATATATTGTACTTTTTTTTCGAGGGGTTTTTTCGGCTTGCAGTCTTATTTTTAGCAAAAACAAAGTTTTCGAAACGTTAATCAATACGTCGTTTTTGCTAAAAACAAGACTGCAAGCCGAAAAAACTCCCCGAAAAAATATATTTTTAGTCAAATTTTTCTACCACAAAAAGAATATCTTGTACTGAAAAATCATCATCATTTTTGTTTCAGCAGGGCCGTAGGAAGAACAGGCTCATGGGGGGGGGGGGGGGGGGTTGATGACAATTTTTTTTCCAATAACATTTTTGCTTGAATAATGCATACAGAAGTGAAAAAATGTATATGTACTAAGTACAAATTATTATAGTTGAAGTTAATTTGCTTTAAAAGTTATTAATTTTTGAAAATAGGTCCTAGGTGAAGCCAATTTTTCTCGAGAAGCTTTCAAAAAGTTGAGGACTTGTGGTCAGTTGATAAATCAGTTGCCTCCTGAGCTGATATCTGTCAGTGCGAGCCCAAGAGTAAACATTGATCACAGTTGTTCCAGACAGAGTTTTCATTGAATGGTGCGCCTACTGCATCGTTGGTTAAAGTCACGAGCATACAAAAAAAAAAAGATTTTGAGTGCTCCATTCATGAAAAAAAACCTTTTTTTATTACTTACTCTAGTATAAGGTTGCCAGATTGCCAGGATATTTCATACAAAATTTGGAAAAAGTCCGCCCGGCCCGGTTGCCCCGATTTCATTGAAAATTTCCCGGATTTTTTCATTTTATTTGGCAAATCAAACAAAAAAAAACTTGTGTTGTACATTTTTTTTTATGTGGTTCCAAAACAATTTTTTCTGACAGATTTTGCAAAAATATTCATAAAAGGATTTTTGGAAGCCTAAAATACGATTTAAAGTTTGTTTTTTGAATTTAGATGAAAAAATTATTTTTTTCAATTCTTTTATCTTGAATTTTGTAGAGTAATTTCTGAGTTTTGATAAAAATTTTCACGGATATTGCCCGGGTTTTTGGTCGTTGGTTTAGAAATAAAATGCCCGGATTTTGCCAGGTTTTTTCTAGAAAATTGCCCGGCCACTTACTTTTCTTAACCTTACTCTAGCAAGCTAATTCTTTTGAACCATAAGCATTAGCATGAAAATGTATCTAATAATCAGAAATATAAGAAAAAATAAGCATTACGGTTCAAATAAGGTTTATTTTCTACTCTTGTAAACTATAAAGACTTTGTTAGAACCTTTATAAAACTGCGATCTCCTTCAATGTGAATCCTGAATGGAATTTTCACATCGATATTTTAATATTGATCATAAAACTTAAATTTGAACTAAATCTGAATACAAACCTTGGATTTTTGTTCCATGTCTGATTTCTGCATTTTGAACCCAAATTCAAATCTTAATCTTAATTTCAGATTAATTTGTATCAGAACCGTTGACCAGAAATTTTTTATTCGATTTTGAATTTATGGTGTTCAATATGACTTTTTTCAATTATCTATTCGAAATTGAACATGAAAAATTGAAATAAAATTGTGAATGATGAAATTGTTTCACATTTTCAATTTTGGACTGATGAAACTTTCTTATGTTTCAACTCTGCTTAAAAATTTAGGATAAAAATTTCAGATCCTAAAAATGATTAGAAAATAAAAATTACAAATGGGTTGAATTTTAAATATTCTCTATTCATATTCCGAAATTATGAGTTTCTAATATGGAAATTCATCACATTTTAGATTTAACTGCAACACCATGTTTCGAAGCTGGATTCTATACCAATATTATCAAAACTTAAGATCAAAAACAATAAACTGGAAACTAACTAGATATTTCTTTGCGAGAGTCCGGGCTGAGTTTTATCCTAAAATCTTGCGAAACTAGAGCATATTGTTTCAAAATTTAGCCAAAAAATCCGTCTAATATGCAGGCAAATTTCGGATTTATTCCTTATATCAAGAAAAAAAACACATGGAATTTTTGAGTTTTTCAAAACACATCAGCCGATTCAGAATCATCAGAAAAATCTGGCATCCAAAAATTATAAAATTTGTTTAAAAAATGATTTGGTCACAAGATACATAATTCAAAGGACTCAATTGATATTAGCTTAGCTTAGCTTGGTTGACTACTCATATCCACCTTAAATCATTGAACTTGAAGTGTTTGTATATGATGATTCATTTAAAATTTTAGATAACATATTTGATAAGGCTTCGCTCAACTTACGCACTTCAAATTCCATGATCGCTGGCGTGGCTAAGCAGAACAAGTTCTACCTCGCCAATGGTTGCTACTCCGTGATTGATCGAGGCCATCAATTTTGTGCAAGGGCCAAAAGAATGATGCTTGGGATGAGCAGTTCATTCACAATGCACAAAACTCATGCTCTCCCTTTGAAAATGATCAATAACGGCGCGGCCACGTCCTAGTAGTCAATGAGGAATGAAGGAAGGATTGTTAGTAGGATACTTTCTAGGATCAATCAACAACCTTTTGCCCCTATATATCCCAAAGACTAATTTTGAAAATTTCAGGAACAAAGGTAAGTCAATATCACCAACTATAGAAACCGTCTGTACGTCTGCGAATCTATATTCAAATATCCAAGGAAAGGTTTGTGTTAGTAGGGGAAAGGTTATAGATCAGGAGCCATCTTGGTGAATGGTGCGATCGAGTCCTACACCTCCTATGCTCCTAGTTTTTTCCTAAGGAAACTCCTATTTCTATCTTTGAGGCAAGGATAAGAAGTTTTTAGTAGTAAGGACAATATGTGTTTAAATTTTCTTCAAACTAACTTGTTTTCCTAATTCTTTTTCCTGATACACTAATGAATTTTCAAAACGACCTTTAGTGTAACCAAATTACTATAAAACTTCTAAGAATATTTATAAGGAGATATTTAAAATATTTAAGTTTCGTTAATGGGTGAAGGTTCTCCTTTTTGATCCTTTCAATGTTTATTTGTTATACATATTGCTTGTGAAAACTGAATAAGGTCGTTTCTGGAAACTCATCAGTGCAATGCAACTCTTTGCCTCATATTGATTTCGCGATTGCATGGACAAAACGAATCAACCAAGAAAGTTGGTTATTCATAGTTTATGTACAAGTGAGATATTCGCTTTCAAGTAGCGGATTAATATTTATTTTTAACATATGTTACAAGACTTTGTTTTGTTTATGGGCCTAGTCCGAGCCGGAAATGAAAAACAGAACGGGGGACAAAAGAGGAAATTGACATTGGTAAATTTAAACTATTGTCATAAAACATTATTGACTTCAGGATGAGTAGTAAAGTCTAAAAGCTTTGACAAATAGTTATAATCAGTCTAATTGTAAACCTGCGAATTTTACTTGTTATTGAAATTTTTTGTATCAATTTTTTCCATTAAATTACTAAACAGGCTATTAAATTTACTTTAATTTAAAATTTCAGATTTCGAATGGTATAGCAATGGACTACAAAAACTTCAAGTACTTTCTTAAACTCCCTGTTAAAAGAATACCATAAAGAAAAGTTATGAGCTGTTTCACACGAATGTGAACTCAAAAGTATAGTCAAAATTCATTTGGTCAAATTACTATTTATGATTACCTATTTGGTGATATACAGATCGAAATCAATTTTAAGATTAAGTCATGTTCACAATAAATTACATATGTTTATAATAGATAACAGATTTAGAATCATCATATTTCAGCATACATTTTCGAAAAAGAGGAAAAGGAATGGGGGCGTTTGTTTTAGTTGAACGTAGTATTAGAAGTTTATATCACCTATCTATAAGTACAACATGCTGTATTTTTTTTCTTAACGCATCCTCTCTCTTTTTTAGTAAAATAAAATGGTTCAGATCAACGATCGCCAAACCCCTCAACCCAACACAACGGGTTAAATTTCCACCAGAATGAAAAAAAAACTAAATTTCTACCATAACCTTAAGGCTCTATCTCAAAAGTTATTTAATTAAAATCAACTATAAGCGCACTTTTCGAATCAGATTTAAATGATGAGAAAAATTTGCACACCCTATCCCTCCCGAATCTAAACAAACTTCATGGGTATGCGCGTTTTGAACTATCTACTCTCTCTCGCTTTGACCTATGCTGACAGAATAAAAAAACACCCATCCACGCATCACTCACTCACACACCATAATTCCAAAAACAACTTATTGCTGAAATTTCGGCCCAGTTTTACACGTTCCACAATCCATATGTTCCAATACTCTCCGTTCCTGTTCTACTTTCTCTTTCACTAGCTGGTACTCTCCCGAATATCGGAAACATCACCCCACCTCATTTCGCCACCCCCGTAATCGACTCAACTTGAAGATGCAATAAAAAGAAGCTCCTTTGGTTGTACTTATGCTGCAATAATCTTACCTCGTTCCTGGTTTCATTCATCAACACACGCACACCATATAAGAAACTAGTACCTGAAGCTCCCGTTAATTTGGGGAGAAAAAATCAAATCGGCGCTACCAAAAAAAAATCACTTTCCGGCATCTACTAAGTCATTTAACTGCTATTATAAATCAAACACCAACCACTATTAAATGAAGCAAACATGTGAACCATACGAGACCGTTCTTTTTAAGATTATTATAAGTATAAATCAGATTGATCTCACCAAAATTTTGATAGCTGCTTCCCGTCTGCCTCATTTTGGGACCAGAATTCATTTTCCGCTTTCTCCCTGTACCGGCGTATCACTCATTTCACTTTACACCACACTTAGGCAGCCATATTGTTGAAAATATTAAACCGATTTTCAAAGTCCTCTTTTCTTCCTTTCAGTCGATAAATTCCGATTTTTCTCTATTTTTTCACCATCACAATTACGTTCCGGTAATGATCCATCATAATTTATTCTTAAACCACTGTTCAACCCATAAAAACTATCACTTTTAACGCAGCACAATTAAAACCCTCAAAGGACTCAATTGATATTTTCGATAAATTTTGCAAATAGAGTGTTCGTCAGAGAGTAATTCAAGTCACCGTTCTGTAGCAATCCTTATGTTTATTTGCGATGATGCTTAAAAGCTAAAATTAATTGTTGGTATAAGAAAAGAGCTGCTCATATGGTGTATGTACTTAATACTCACAATTATAGTGATCTTGGTAAACTTAACTCTCTTAGAACAGTATATTCAATTTTTCTGAATAATCGACTGCAAACGCCATAAGGTATCGGAGACGTTAGATGAATCATTTTAGGGAATTCAAAAACTACTTACGATTCAGGGAGAGATCTAAATTCTGTTAACTCTCGCTGATCCTATCTATCGATCTGATACGAGCTCTAAAACTAAACTGTGGATTATTAGGTGAATAAATGGTTTGAAAAATAAACTCACAACACTTGTTACTGCAAAAGGAAACCGAAAACGGCTCCAATGAACTTTTACAAACTATCTAGTTTCCAAGTATATAAACACCGCGTTGTTCTAACTCCTGTTTGACAATTAACTTCCGTTTTACTTTTCCTAAGCTTCGATTATCATAATGTCATTTCATTTCGTTTACTCTGGCATTCGCTGACAGCAGGTCTCGTCAGATTCCGTACACTGAGGCGTAACCGCCCCGTCACCGACCGCAACATTTGGACAATCTGGTAAGCTTCATCTAACTTTATTGGGATATTTGAGACCCGATTACTATCAACTAGTGAGAAATTTTTTGAAAATCTGTTGTGGAATTGTGGTCCTGGAATGAGATTTCGAGGTTTTGGAGTCGAGATTAATTTGTTACTCTTGAATCATTTAAGTAGTTCATCAAAATTTGTATAGAAAATTCAAATTTTATGTTTAGTAAAAAAGATTTTACTTGGCCTACTTTGACGTTCATGGGGGGGGGGGGGGGGTTAGCCCCCAAAACCCCCCCCTGTTCCTACGGCCATGTCCATCAGTATGAAGTTTCACAATTTTGTGGCTACTATCGCATTGAAACATGAAGATTTTTTCTTATGGTAGTCTCCAGCACGAACGTTTTTCATTATTTCCCAGTTTACTTTGGGTTTGTGACTGTTGCATTGCTGGTCCCCTATTCGAATAACGTGCTCATTGTGTAAGTGAAGTTCAGTGTATTTTCTAAATATTTGCCATACTGTAGAGGGATACATTTTGCCCTTTTTTCAAATTTTTTTTCATAACATTTTTAAGAGAAGAAAGAGCAGCTATAAAATGGAATGGAAGGATCCCGGCTTCTGCGCAACTAGCTTACATGGGGGAACTTGAATGCAGTCCGCTAGCATGTCGTATAATTTTGTTATCGGTTGGGTCTAATAAAGATGTAAATTTTTCGAAGGACTGACAAGTTATTTCTAGTCCATTAAGAAGTTTTCTGGTGACTACGCTGTTTCCAACATTTAAAATAAGGCAAAGGCAAAAGTGGCTCCTGAGACATTTATCTGGAGCCATCGCAAAACCCATAGTCCATATGATCTTAACTGTTCCTTCTCGATGCGATACCTCAGGATCTGTATAAGCTTTTTTCATGAACCTATTAGACTTTTCCCTAAACTGAAAAGCTTTAGAATTCCTCGTATCAAGATTTTAATAGGGTTACCAGAGTTACTCAATAAAAAATGGACAATTAGCTGACTAGGGTCATTAAAACCTGAATTATTGTTTTTGATATACAATTAAAACTGATGAATCTATTTTCGTAAGCTGTAACATTTTAAAAACGTCCAGATGTCTGCTGTCAAATGCTTCTTAAAAAATTTGGATATGATTTTTATGATCTTCAATAACTGGCCCTAAAATTCAAATGTTTTTAATTTAATTTGAATTTTGAAAGAATGAGATAAAAGCTCATATTGAAACAATCAAAGTATTTGGTTACATTTAAGTTCACTAAAAATCCAAGGATTTAATTAATGCGTTTTCAAGTTTATCATGGAATATCGATTGAAAAAGTTGCTGTTGACTACATTCATTCCCAAATAAACTCATAACAATCATAGAAATAAAACATATTGTAGATCAATTTTATGGTATATAGAGTATGCTTTTCTTTTTCAAAACACTGAGCTTAACAACACTTAGATTTTTATTTTAACTAGGAATTAATTTTCCAACAAATCACACCAATTTCCCCAGGAATCGTGTCTACTTATGGTACTACATGGTGCGATAGGAACCATGTCGTTGATACTCTGTCTGTAGTTAGGGTGAATCAGAACAGTCTAGCTTTTAGTTAAGGTTAATTTACGAAAATCTGAGTCTAGAACATTCAACTGTAGACACGAACTACAGTAAAATTAGTCGTTTTTTTATATTTGGATCCGACATTTTTATATACATTCACCATATTGGCGTCACCAAGCCAACCATCTGATTTATGAATGGTGTATCAAATTGGACCTTCTTCGAAGCAAGACTAATTCGGCACGACACGTTCAAAAAAGACGTAGGAACCCAAAAAATCACAAAATTAAAACAAAAGAAGGTATCCCCGTCAATTTTTACCATCTACGAGTAGCAGCCAAGTACGTCTTCGAAATGTTTATTTACATTTTTAACAAGATTATCTTATTTATTATGCGTGATGTTGTCATAATGAATAAACTTTGCCCTCTGCTTATTTTAATTTTTAATTCGTACCGTTGAGACGCGAAATCCCACACGTGCCCTGTCCCCTTCTTCTAATTCTTCTTCCTCGTCGCTTCAAGCGCTCCTCGACGGAAGGTTTCCCGGAATCGTGGATGGAAAGTGGTTAATACATTTCTCTCAAGAAAGGCGGCTCGGGCCAGGGCAGAAATGGGACTTCCGAATTGTAGGATCTTTTCTGTTGCGAAGGACACGTTTCTCTTGAACGTCATGTTTTTAAGTAAGGCGAGTGGAAATTAATGCTTTACTACGCCTCTTCCACTCTCCTATGGATCCGTTGTTTCCTCGACCATTTGCTTGCTGGCGTCACTCGGTGCGCGCTTTTTTGGGATTACTTTCAGTCAACCAGTGATGAATTAGTTTAGGCTGGGGTGCTTTACCGATGATAAACAAATTACGTTTAGAAATATTTAGATTCCATGAAGATTTTTTCGTATCAAGCAGGGCCGGTATAAGCCTGGGGCAATTGTTTTTTTTTTTGGGCTCCTATGAATCGATTTTTTCTTGCAAATGACATTTCAGTAAATACATAATATTTTAAACATTCAAAGAAACGGACTACAAGCAATAAGCTTAAAACCATAGCAGCTCAACACGACAGAGGAACTAAGAGAAAATCTACAATAAGCAATCAATAACTGCCAATCTTCTCGAGAAATAGCTTAAATCTGCTGAAAATCTTTGTTTCTAACATCTGAATGATTCGTAAAACTGTAAAACATATTTTTTTTTAATACTTTGTGAGCAAAAAAAGTAACTGAAATTAAAGTAAAAGCACGTATTTGGCTAACAAAGAACAAGGGTCCGATATACAGATTTGATAATTTACTTTGCATTCAGCATACAATTTCGGCTGACGTTCATTTCAGACGCATCAAACACCTTCAACTCGCCACCAAAGTTCGCAAAGTCATCCGAATAGCTGACAAATGATTTTAATGTATTTTTTTCCTTAAAGTGCAATAAAAATCCTACAAAATGACATTTTAACTTTTGTTCTACGTTATTTCTTTGCGGAGAAATGATCTATTTTATCCAACCAGATTCTATGTGAAACAGACTTTAATTCAGAAATAATTTTAATAAATTATGCATTGAATGTGATTCATCCGCAAGGTTTCTCACTACAAATTGTCCATACTTAAGAGTTTTTGGGGCCCCAATACACACATATAGGGTCTCAGTGAAACTTCATGTTTCATTGAAGAGATCTAAATTATATTTAAGACTAAAGCGTACATCTTTCAAGGATATAATGGCTAGCATCTTACTAATGCTAACACCACCAGCCCACAGAAAGAGTACTATGTATGCCGTGACCGAGACTCGATCTCATGACCTCTGGCTTAGAAGACTGAAACGCTATCCTCTAGGCCACGGTTTTGGCGGCTGATCGAATTACTTTTGCTCGCAGCTTCCGGTCATATGTTCCACTTTCACGCCTGGTTTGTTTTGCTCGATCCACCGTAAGGGTCTCCCGGTAACGTTGCAGCACCGAATTTACAGACGATTTTGAATATTTCAGAAATTTCGCGATCTTTACCCCTGACCACGTCGGTTTCTCTACGTGAGTGTGCAGAATTTTCTCTCGCCTTTCGCGTTCTATCGTCGATAACTTTTGACTGACTGCTTCAATCTTGATGAAATTTTGACCACTAAGTAAACAAACCATCCGGATCAAAACACTGTCAATAGATTTGCAATGTGACAACTAGGGGCGCTGCAGTTAATGGAAAGATGCGACCAGATTCTATGTGAAACAGACTTTAGGGCTGAAGGAAGCTTTTCTGGATTTGCTTTTCAGGAAATCCTTACTGGAAACTCAACAACACAAGAATGTATCACCCATAAAGTTTCTACCCATAATAACTTTCGAATCAATTTCATATCATATTCACCAATAATATAGGCAGCTATCTGGTCCATATCTGATCTGGTCCATTCAAAAGTACCAAACTTTTCTGATCATCGGTTCAAGAAACGCACTTTATTTATTCCCGGATAGTCGAAATGGAACTAATTCCGATCAATAGCATGATTGTGCTGCCATCTACGATATGAAACTGGAAAAATATTCATTTAACTGATATTAAAAATCAATATGTTCAAATGTGAAGCCTGTTTTTTGGATGCAAATTCAGCTCAAAATTTGTGTTTTATTATTTTTCGTCATTTGAATGAAGAAAAAAAGCAGTTTGAAAAAGTATTTAAGCTCAAATGTCAAGTTTCTGAGTGCTAGAGGAAAAACTGTTTACAAACCCCTTTAAATTGTTTAGAGATGTACCGAATATTCGGTTTGCCGAATATTCGGCGTTCGGCGCTTAATACCGCCAAAAAACCGTTAAGCCGAGTATTCAGCTCACCGAATAGTTGAGCCAAGTATTCGGCTGAATAGAAATTTCAAATTTTATTCACAAACAGACTTATAAAATTTTTCAACTGATGTTGGAAAATTTCTAAAATATCCAAAAGTAATGTTGAAAAAGCTACAAAATCATCGAAAACTTATGGTTTCTCTTTGAACATTTTTGATTTTGCGCTCCAAAACGATTGTTTAGAGTAAATTTGAATATAAATGTTTTTTGAATATGATGTGATTCAATGAAAAAATTAAATTTTTATTAATTAACTTTCTTTTTTCTTCATGTATGTTTGAGAATAATGTCTGGATTCTGACGAGATTTGCCTTTTTTTTACAAATTTTTCCAAAAATCGTCCAGACCTGGCCGTGTGGATTCGTTTGGTAGAAAATATGGTATTCTTAAAGTTAAAGATCTTCGTTTTATGGCAACTATTCTGAAAACAGCTAGCTAAAATTCGACATTCATCTGGTTTAATATAAAATAAGCATGTTTTATCCCATGTCCTAGAAGTAACCATTCTTCTGATGTCCTTCTAACTATTGATGACATTTTGATTATCAAAGAGACCTCTAAATAAAGAAATATCTGATGTATTACACATCTGGTTGAAAATAATCGATTAAAAAACATAAGGAGTGTTAAGATGGAAGGGGTAGAAGAAAAATGTAATTGTAGTTTTTTAATTTCTATGGAAAACTCAACAGAATGTTCGACCAAACATTCGTCCGAATATTCGGCCGAATATTCGTTTGGCCGAATAGCCGAGAAGGTCAATATTCGGTATTCGGCCGTTCGCCGAATACCACTATTCGGTTAATCTCTAAAATTGTTGAAATAATAGAAAACGCCTGAAAATACAGTAGTCTATTCAAATAGTTCGTAAAAGCATTTTAATTAACTTTTACTTGGTAAATTTTAAGAAATATTCTTGATTTTGAAGAAATACATTAAGTGTTACTATTCTTATTTCGAACCTTTTTCATATTTTCGGTACTCAACGCCGATTGCTTCATCAAAAAAAAAAAAATGTTTGATTTATCCGTTGACCAATTTGAAAAAAAAAATTGATGAAAATGTTAGCGATTGTTAATCATCAATATTTTAACAAGTAAAACACAAAGTGGTACTATTCTTGTTTTGCTCACTGAACACACGACCAACCAAATGGATAATCACAAAAAATCTGATTCTTTTGAGCAAGGAAACATGAGTTGTAATCAGCCGACCAAACTTAATTAGTCCCTGAAAAGATTCAATATGAATTGAAACGTTCGAAACGTGAATCAATACGTCTTGTTAGCTAAACACAAGCCGAAAAAACTCCCCGAAAAAATATCATATATCCAGTTGAACTTTCAATCACAAAAAAAAATTAAAATATTCTTCAAATTTTTTGAAATTACAGATTTTGTCGGTGATTTTATCAAACTTGACCTCATAAGTGTTATCATGCGGTTAATTGCAACTTACACACAACAGAAATAAGTAGGAGAGAGAGGGGTATTGTGAGCCATGGGGAAACGTAGGCCACTTTTAATATCTCAGATGTGTGTTCAGATAAAAATCTCGAACCAACTGTCATCGTCGTCGCTTTGCGTGAGCATATATTTCTATATGTTGTTGACTTAAATACGCATCATATGCTTCTTTTATTTATCAAGCTCAAAGAAGTTAGAATAAATTTCTTCCATAATTAAAAATACACCCGCTAATTGCATCGATGGGGAACCTAAAGTTCATAACTAAAATATGCTCATACGCTTATGATCTTAGTTATGTCATGATCTTTCACGTGGAAAAGGAATTTTTGATGAAACATCAATAAGTCACACAAACGCAACCAATTTGCAATCGTGGGCCACTGGGGAACTTAAAATACGTTTTCCCTATCTGTAAAGTTTTCTTATGCCAAATGAATAGTTATGAAAAATATTTTGTCCATCCAATATAAGGAATTTTGCCAAAACGTTCGCGAGCCAAGTTTTGGAATCAATTCGATCACAGTTCAAGTCTTCTTTTTGAATGTATGTGAACAAATAGTTCGACGGTTTTTACTTACCTGTTTTGTGTGTTTTATGTTGAAAAAATAGTGGAAGTCCAATTCTTCTTGTTGAACAATCTGCTTTCAACTAGGAAGTTATCGAGTTCAAGTGATATCTGGAAGAAAAATCTTCTAAATCGAATTCAAAGTTTCGATTAGTTTAAGGAAGTTTGTTTAATTAACTCACCTTTATAAACAACCCCGTTTGATTTTTTCGACCGAGGCGACATCTGGTGGAAAAAATTGAAACATAAACACTTTCGAAGCTTGATTTGGTACCTGTGTTGCATACCCGCCTGGCGCAATGGATCACAGCTGCTCGAATTGCCACGAGGCGATAACCGGCATCGAGCACATTGCCTGCAAAGGTGTTTGCAAAAAACGATTTCACACCGCTTGCACTGGTCGGCCGAAGAGTCTGGTCAGACAAATGGATGCGCTGTCCAAAAATCTTTTTTGGTACTGTGATGACTGTGCGGCAATGTTTTCGAACCCCAGTTTCCAATTGATGGCCTTCAATGCTCCGTCTGAAACAATAGGGCTAGTGCAGCTCACGAACGCGATCACTGAATTGCGTTCGGAAATTCAGCAAATTGCGCCGGAACCAACACGTACCGCCGTTTGGAACAAATCAACGCCCACGCCGACTCCTACGCCTGTCAGGCGTCCTTTGAAGCGTATACGGGTTCCGGACGCGGTTTCAACTGAACCTTGCCAATTGGGATCAAAACATGCATCAGCCGACATCGTTTCAATTCCACTGAGCGAAGACGAAAATCCTGACTTGTTCTGGGTTTATCTCAATTTGACACCGGGACGCATCAACCATGCCAGCTCGGAAGTTCTCTTCTCTAGCCACCAACGACCGCTTGTTCCTGCTACAAGTCGTCCCGTTTTGCGGTCAGGTGGCTCAGGGGGAGGCTTCCAACTGCCATGCTCTGGCAAGTATTTTCCTGCGTTAAGCTTTTCTCCCAGTCACACACCTTTGCCTTCTAGCCCAGCATCACGTAAGCCGGATCAGTTTGATGCTTTAATCTTTACCGATGCCAACTTGATGCTACAACCCGCTGCTTATGCTGCTAATGCTCCTGATATTGACACCATTCATGCTAATTCCAACTGGACGTCGGGACGCACCACTGAAGGCAATTCGGAAGTTCTTTTCCTTGACCACCAACGACTGTTCGTTCCAGCTTCAAGTCGTCCCGTGTATCGGTCAGGTGGTTCAAGGGGAGACTTCCAATTGCCATGCCATGGCAAGTATTCCCCTCTTTCTCGCTTTTCTCCGAGTCACACACCTCTGCCTTCTAGACCCGTTTCGTGTGCATCGAATCGATTCTATTCTGATGCCCAAATCAACGCAGACACCAACCTGATGCTACAGCCTGCTGCCATCAATGCACAACGAAACCACTCATCAAAACAGCATGCTGAACGCATGGCTTTTGGATCACCGGGACGCACCGCACTTAGCACAATGGACGCCCCCGAGCCCTTCGTCACAGTCGCGCAGTTTCCCGCCAGCGTCAACAGCCGTCCCGGCCCTGTGTTCGAAGAAGGCAACGGGCTGTCCAGCCTGTGCAGGCAGGCAAGTACACTCCTTTACCCTCTTTTTCGACCAGTCATCGCCCTTCGCCTTGCAAATTCGAGTTTGGCCTGACTGTTAGGCAAACTGAACTAACGCCGATTGAAACTTTTGTTCAATGTAATGATACGCCGGAAGGAAACATCATAATCTCTACTGGGTTGACTACACCGGGACGCAACGAATCAGGCATTTTGGAGTCCCCTGAACCCATCGACTCAGTATGATTCTCGCGCTGATTCCAGCCATCGTCAGCAGTCGTCCCGGCCCTGAGATCGATTGCGGCGACGGGGTTCTCCAGCCTGCATCCGCAGGCAAGTACACACCTCCCAATTGTTCTTCTCCCGCTGCGTTCAGTGACTGCCTCTCAATTTGCAGCTCCCGTCCCGATGATCATCGCATGACATCTCGTCCTACAATTGGCGCATATAATTCATCTGATGCGCTGCGCCTGTACTATCAAAACGTGCGTGGTCTGAAATCAAAAACCTCTGAGTGCTTTGTTGCTACATCAGAACTCGGCTACGATATCTACTCATTCACCGAAACCTGGCTCGATTCTTCAGTGCCGTCTAGTCAGGTATTTTGCTCGTATTTCGTTGCGACAGGAGTAGTGCCAATAGCCGTCGTAGCAGGGGTGGTGGAGTTCTTATAGCGGTATCAAACAAGCTCAGTGCATCAATGGGTACTTTTCCTAATATCGATTGCATCGAAATCTTGTGGGTGAAAGTGGCTTATGAAAACAGCTCATTCTTGATCGGAACGGCATATGTGCCACCGGAAAAAAGTCACGATTGTTCAATCGTAGATTTGCATGTTGAGGCGTTATCAGCTGCTAGGCTGCAACATACTGCATGCAACGTTATTTTTCTTGGTGACTTTAACCAACCGCAATTATTCTGGATTCCCAGCCAGAGCAACAGCATGGTGTTAGATTCTGCTTCAGTGATAAATACAGCTAGTGCTTCACTCTTGGATGGAACGACATTGAATGGAATGAGTCAACGAAATGGGATACGAAATTTTCAAAATCGGACGCTCGATTTGGTTTTCTCGGATGAATCTATTTTGATCAGCCCCATAATCGAGGCCAACGACGTCGTTGTCTCAAAAGACGTGTATCACCCTCCGTTGGAATTTGAAATTTCATTTCCGAGTCCTATCGTTTTTGTCGAGGATTTCGATGTGTCAGCTCGTGACTTTAACCGTGCGGATTTTGACACCATGAACCGTGTTCTGTCTGAAGTTGACTGGTCGGACATACAAAGTTGTACTGATGTAGATGTGGCTGTTAGTTAGTACATTTGGCGCAATTTTGAATGGCGTTTTCGATGAGTCCGTACCCCTGGTGCGACCTCCTCTTCGACCCCCTTGGTCTGATTCTCACCTGAAGCGGTTGAAACAGACGCGTTCGAAATTGCTACGGAAGTTTAGTATGTAACTCCAGGTGCCCATTCGTGAAAATCAAATTGAACGCTGCTACTAATCGGTACCGGATATACAATCGACTTCGCTATCGCCGTTATGTGGATCGTACCCAGAGTGAGCTTCGTCGCAATCCAAAAAAGTTCTGGAAATTTGTGGACTCGAAACGGAAAGAGTCCGGGCTTCCAGCTATACTTCAATTAAACAACCGTATTGCTATGTCACCTTCTGAAAAATGCCATCTTTTTGCGGCGCACTTCGCCAGTGTTTTTTCAGACGCATCGCCAACTGCCGAGCAATTAAACTCCGCCTTATCACGATTACCCATTGATGTGTTGGATCTGGATGTTTTCACCGTTTGCGAGGAAATGGTTTTAGAGGCCATAATTGATTTGAAGAACTCCACTTCAGCCGGGCAGGATGGAATACCGGCGTGTGTATTGAAAAAGTGTCGCACTTTACTGGTGGAGCCTCTTACGCGTATTTTTAATCAGTCTTTAGAGCAGCAAAAATTACCAACCATCTGGAAAAAATCGTTTATGAGCCCAGTGCACAAAAAGGTGACAAACAAGATGTTGTTAACTACCGAGGTGTCACATCGCTAGCTGCCTGTTCGAAGGTATTTTAGAGGATTGTCAACGATGTCATGTTTTCGGCCTGCCGGAACTGGATTTCTGAGAACCAGCATGGATTTTTTCCTAAACGTTCGGTAACTTCAAACCTGATGCTTTTTACATCCTTATGCATATCAAACATGGATCAGAAGCTACCTAACGGATCGGCGATTGGCTGTAAAAATAGGTTCTGCTGAATCCTCGGACTTTATTCCGAAGTCTGGAGTACCCCAAGGCAGCAATCTGGGTCCTTTATTGTTTACGCTCTTTTGTAACGACATCAACTTGGTGCTGATTGGATGTGGAGTTCTCCTGTACGCGAACGACCTGAAAATATTTTTAGTCATGAACAGCCAAGCTGATTGTTATGAATTGCAACGCTTCTTGGACGCAGTCGTGAATTGGTGCCGTAATAACTTACTTGTTTTGAGCGTTGCGAAGTGCTGTATTATCACGTTTGGGCGTAGGAAAAATCTTTTCATGCATGATTACGATATTCTGGGCGAGCAGTTGCAACGTGTTGAGGAGATAAAGGATCTTGGCGTTTTGTTGGACAGTCATATGACTTTTAAGCGTCATTACTCTGTGGTACTCGAAAAGGCAAACCGAATGCTGGGATTTATTATACGTTTGAGCAAAGAATTTACTGATCCAGTGTGCTTGCGAGCTCTGTATTGCTGCCTGGTGCGATCGATTTTGGAATCTGCGAACCTAGTATGGTGGCCTTTTGAAGCTTCATGGAAAGCGCGTTTTGAAGCCATCCAACGTAGGTTCGTGCGTTACGCTCTTCGTGAGCTACCTTGGGAGAATCCTTTGAATTTACCGCCATACGCTCATCGTTGTGCCCTTCTTGGACTTCATACGCTGTCGGATCGTCGTTCCATCGGTCAATCGCTGTTTGTGGCTAAGATACTTCGTAACGAAATTGACTGCTCCTGGCTACTTTCTCGCTGTAATATTTATGCTCCAGAAAGAACCTTGCGTAATAGAAACTGGCTCTCTCTGGAACCCAGAAACACGAGCTATGGCAGCAACGACCCTCTTCGTTCCGCAAAAATGTGCTTTTTACGTTATTATAATATCTTCGACTTCAATGTTTCTACTCCAACTTTCAAACGCCGTATTGAATCTTATTTAAGTGACCAATTAAGAAATTAAGAAAAGTATCATGTAATGTGCTAATAATATTAAGTAGATCATTAAGACACCTATGTCAGATGATTTTAATTCAAATAAACAACAACAACAGTACACAGCTCTCTTTTTTATTTCATCCTCTGAATTTGCTTTAAAATAACGAAATGAATTATGAAATCACAGTTTTGGGTCAACTCATAAACTTTGCATGTTATTTGGTCAATTTGGATTTAGTGGCCCACGATTCCCCATCATTTTTCAAAATCCAAAAAATATTGCTTTTTTTAAAACAGTCAGAATTAGGGAAAAATAACATGTTAAAAATAAAAAAAAAACCTTATGATAGCTTGAAAATGTAGAAAATCATACCATTTTTTACTTTAGTTTTATCTTTTATAATAAGTAAGTTATGGAACAACGAAAAAAAGTGGCCCATGATTCCCCACTCTCCCATATTCCTTACCATTATAGTAAAAAATGTGAAGCACATGTATGTATTTGTTTGAACCACCAGTACTTTTAATTGGATCCCAGAAGAATAAGACTGTCAGTTTCTACTAAAATTGAAAAATGTTAATTTCACTCTCTTTGATTCTCTTTGTCTCTGGATTAAGGAACAACAGTTAACATTCTTCAGCGATGTAGGGTAAATGTACCCGACCTTGGCACCTAAGGCATGGTTTACCCTTTTTTTCGACTTTCCTACCTTCCTGTTGAGTGCACCATATAACATCCTTTGGAGAATTTACTTGCTAACTTGCTTATAGTTCAACAAAAATATGTTTTCTCTATGGAACTTTCATTAATGTGAGCAAAATGCATGCAAAGTACTCACTGCGGTGCTCCAATTACTTGGCCGCCGTACCAATTGTTTGCCGTTTCTATGATCCGATTCTTGGCCACCAGCAAAGTGCAATAGATCTTTACCAACAACGCTCAATTGACAGTTAACAGAATCGTTGGCTATTCTGAATATATGGCCACTGACAGAATGACGTCAGCTGAGCGTAAAGTTCTATGCGACGATGGAACACCGGGCGCCACTCATACAACGAAAAAGCTTTTGAAAACATTGATGAAATTTGGTTGAAAGAGAAGCACAAAATAAGCTGTCATTTCAAAAAGTCGGAAGTCCAGAAATTCCGCAATGCGATTGCGACACATAGGGTTATTTTCACTACCAAACAACTGTCTTCATATTGTGGAGTTTGGCTTCATAAAGTAAGAAATTGAAAAATTCCTTGAATGGTATTTTAAAATTTTGCCCTTTTGAGTTTGTTAGCTGAGATAATGAGCTTCTAGCATGAGCCATCTCGAATGCCCGGGGCATTACGCAGTGGTTTGACACGCCAAATAGATGATAGAATGTAAACCTTGCTAAAACATTATTGTTAATTCGACTCACATCAAATATATTAAGGAATAATTGAAAACCAAAAGATATTTTCCTGAACTTCCAACTTCTGTTTCCATGAAAAAATTAGAACAAAAATCCAAAAAATTAAATCTGAGTATATGGTTCTCAAGCAATAGAAAAATATTCCAAAACTGAATTAATTATGTATTTTATATACTAAAGTCATAAATTGCCATCGATCTAACAATTTTTATATAAGAAAAACATCGTAAGTCTTGTGAGATGCTTAATTTCACTTAGTTTTTTTTAACATTCGAACCACTGTGTTCTGTAGGAGACCACGTGGCTCGGCAGACTGCAATGCAAATCGGTATCGAATTTTGAAAAGGGCATACACGCCAAGACCTTTGTTTTGAGAAAAACGCATTCTAAGTTTCAGAAAATAAAATCAATTTTCTATTTAGCTGCGTACAATCATTTTCCCAAATAAGACGCTAAAATCCTTTCAAATAGATTTAATTTCATCACCCGATCGATAAATATAGCTTTTCTGTACTAATTACTTAAAAAAATTAAAAAATACAACTGTGGGCCCTTTTACCACAGACTGTGCTTTCTCATTTTGTTCATTCGCCAAATTGGAGCGCCCTTTTGAATTGCAGAATGACTGTTCGCCTTTTGGATCACTCATTAAAGAAGCAATATTTATGCAAATTTCGGCTTGAAAGCGGGTCCAAATGATCACATTAACACATTAGCACATTCAAAGATCTTATAAATGCTGATTTGTGCTTCTCCTCGTCCTGGGAAAACAAATTTCAAAAACTTCAATGCCCTTTTTCCATCTCGAAATAACTATTGGCCCTTTTGTTCGCGACGAAATTTTGAGGGGAAATGGGCGAATGAACTGTGGGATTACACACTCATAAAAAAAGCTATTCGCCTTATTTAAAAAATTAAATTTAACTTCACTAAAATAAGAAAAATTAAAAGGAGATCATATTTTCGGATGTAAAATAAAGAGTTTAACGCATTTATGTGATTATCTGGATTTGTTTACAGTTGGCGCATTCGCCGTATTCAAAATTCGATACCGAAATGCTGTTCGCACGCATACCATTGTACCTTCGATTCATGGTTCCCAAATAGTGATTTTTGTATTTTCAATGCTCGGATATGACTTTTAGTTAGTCGAATAACTTATGTTCTCCAACTTATTTCGAAGCTTAAGTTGATAGAAACAGTCTTATCATACAACCCAATTAGTATGAAAACATTTGTGCGTAGTTTTAAATGAAGTTTTAGGGAAAACATCAGCCCAAAAATACCTCTTTAATGAACATGTATTTATTCCAGCTTCCAACACTGGTGGTGTATTTCGATTGAAGTTGCATGCCAAGAAAAGGAACAAAATTAGTTTTAAATTTTTATTCAAAACCTAAATAAATATTCACTCTTTAATCTTTCTAGTATTTTTTGATTTTTTGCCGAGTTTAACTTTAGGCATGAGTATTTATTGCAATTTTTTCAAATGACTGTCCGAGTTTGAAATCGCATGTGAATTTAACAGTTGCACTACAAAGGTGAGTTCATCTGATTTTCATACGGTGATTTCTAACATAATTTCCTCGGATGCAGATCGAAAAAAATTAACTTCTTTATTAAAGTACAAACAATAAATTTAATTAATTCGGTATGCACAGATTTGAAACGCATTATTCTCTTCGCAATGAAAATATATTCAAATTTTTTTAGGCTCAATTTGGACCTGTAAACCATGAAAAGACATGTTGGCATGCCAAGAAAAGGACCATGCCAAAATAGGGCTCACTTACCCTAATTGTTTTATTTGTCGTATGTTAGTTCTGTCGCTTAGATGTTTGGTGATGTTTACGGTTTTCTAGTGATTATTGATATTGATATTCAACATGGCACTAAACGTTCAGTGTGTGACTTGAGCTCAGTTATACTTTAATTTTTCCGTAATAGATAAATAATACAAGAAGCCACAAAACCTCGAGTAACAAAAACAGAACATTTATTGAAGGTCAACAAAGTCTTATCACTGCCTTATAATTTATCGACCCCGGATGCAGCAAACCGAATGATTCGGCGAACTTCCGGAAAAGCGTTTTATCATCTGCAATTCATTGCCATCAGATAAACGAGGGCTAGGCTCTTCTCTTTAGCCTTTATTACGGTCATCAATTTTGCAAACTTACTGTCAACAGTTGAAAAATGCACTCGAAATAAATCATTTTCATAACAACATGCATCAAACTTTGTTGCTCTGCCCAGTCTGCAGAAATGGGAATGCAAATGGATCTGAAACCTGCAAACGGAAAGCCAAGCCAAGAAAGTGAACCGAAACTGAACGAACGAACGACAACACGCCGCAGACAACTTCCTCGAAAATAATCCGTTTGTGTAGTAAATGTAATGTTTTCCGAACCAAACGAGTATCCTGCCTAGTACCAAGTATTGAGCCAACTGGTAACATGAGTAGGTGCACAAATCCACCCTCAAATAGACATTCCGGAACGACTGAACGGCATGAAATTGATAATCATGATAAATGGGGATTAAGTTTTGTTTTGCGGATTGCCCGTCGTCGTCGTCCTTCTTTCTACTTCTTCAGACTACCTACTTCAGTGACTACTTCAGATCACCTTTCTAGTAGATGCGGTTGGGTTGAGGATTTTCTTCCGTTTTGTTCCTGAGCGAATGAATCCTAGCGAAGGGTTTCGGTTTTTCGGTTGAAGCCCCACCAAGTCTGAGGTTTGGTTTCGGAGGAGAGCGTGAAATGCTTAAGCAGCAGTAAATAATCCACCCTGTCTTGTTGCTGCAGCACGGGTTTTCGTGGTGTTTTCTTGCCCATCGGAAGTGCATTCGTGAAACTGCTGCTGCTTCTGCATGTTCCACCATCATCGACTGGGGGCACTTCTGCTTTATGGGCAATTCGAAGACGTCCTCGAAAAGATTAAGAGGATTTCAAACAAAATGCATGTGGAGTATCGCCCATCGAAGGAATTGCCCCATGTCGTTCGTTGGTCGAGCGAAATGGATTTAGCCGTTTTGCAATGACTTTATTTTTTTTCCTTCTTTTTGATTCAATAAGGTCAAGCGAGCTATAAAACGGTCAAAAATAAAGACGTATCGTTTAGGAAGACATAAACGTGATTGCATAAGCAGAATTGTATAGGGTAAGTGTACCTAAGACAACGGCTTAAGGAAGCTTTTTTCATTAATTCAATAGAATTTCCTTGCATGTTGATTTGAAACTGATATTTATTCATTAAACTTTATTTCGAATACTGTTTTATGAAACTATGTAGGAAATAGACCAATCCATTACATACTTTTGAGTCAATTTATGATTTATTTTTCTCATTCAAGTTCCTCCATTGTCGTACCAGGTTCCTAATTCCGTCGTACAAGGAGACCGGAATTGTCTCAATTTATTCCACCCTCTTCTGAAATACATTTAAAATTTTGCGGTTGCGGTTCATGCAATTAGCATCAGCTTACATCGAACGGATCAACCGCACAGGATAACAGCAGAAGTTCTCTCGAGTAACCAGTCGCAATAAGCTATGAAACTAGGATAGCTTTATTCTAAACAGGTCTACCATTGTTTGGCTAATGCATCTGCAGGCAGCAAAGTATTATACCTTCTATTCAATTCTACCGAAATTGTCTCGAACTATTCCTCCCTCATGAGGGATAGATTTGAAATTTTGCGGTTGCGGTTCATACAAATGCTATTATTTACTTCGCACGGATCAACCGCGCAGGATAACTGCAAAGTTCGAATGAAATCTGAGTCGCAATAAAATGGACTTGCCAAGAAATCCCAAGGTAGCGTTTTTGTAGCTAGGTACCATTGCTTGGCTAAGGCAATTGCAGGCAGCACAATATTAGACCTTCAAAATTGAATCCACCCTGCAAATGTATTTTGTACCAACACACTCTCCAACGGACTGGGCTGCCATGATCCAGGAATTGTCCGTAAAACAAGATTTTATAACATTCAAACAGACATTTTTCACAAATTACACGGCACAAATTTACAAAGTAATTGCATATATTTAAAAAAACATCAACATTTTTAATAGTACTATATGTTTTTCTACGCAATGAGACTGAATAGTAAGACATTCGAGGAGATGCAGAATCACACTTGCGTTTTGTCAACATGTGTATTCTTATGCGTGTGGGAACCCTGGCGAAGGATATCGACACAAAGCAGCGCCACGTTGATGCGTGTAATGCGCATTAGACTGGTTCAGCTCATCTATTCAAGTTTTTTTTTGCGAGCGATAAAAATTTTTGCAAAAATGTTTTTTTTCGGAAACTGACGCTTCGTCATTCTAACATATTGTTGTTTGGGTTCAAATTTTTGGGAAATGACCTAGAGTAATCCAACTGAAATTAAACTCTCCGACTTTTTTCATTCAAATTGTAATATGTCAAAAACGACAAAACTTCTTTTATTGAAAATTCACTAAGAATTTATAAAAATGCAGCAAACATGAGTCAAGTATTAAAACTTATATGGTAGAAATCAGAATATAAGCGGGTTTGATTTTGTTGAATTTTGAACGACTATATGTACAAAAAATCATATCTTCCGTTTTTTTATCCAAACTTGTATTGATATCCAAACCAGAACCTCATGAACTCTTATTTCAAAGTTTAAATGATCCATTCATCCAAATTCTCTTGTCATTTTGACCTTCAACGGGAATTTTTTGCAATGCATCGTAAAGATTCAATAAAAATCGAGGTTTTCGGTCCAGGAATTGAAATTTTTCCCTCGAGTTGATCCCCATTTAGAGAATTTCTGAAAACTGGAGAAGTTTTAGTTTTCAAGGATCTCTCAGTGACCATTCTGTAGAGCAAAGCGTTTGGACGTATGTGAGATATTGCAGTTTGAATGCAAGAAGTTTAAAAAGTCTAATTTTCAAATAATTGATGTATCTCATGTTTCAAACACTTGAGAAGGGTTTAGTGTCATTAGATAATAGAACCAAAAATAATCAAATCTTAAAATATGAAATAATTTTGAAGAAACAATATCATTGGAGTTGAACGTTAGAAATGTGAAAGTTGGAGATATTCTTGCGTGCACCCAAACGTCTATTTAATTATGCACGATACTGTTAGTAAAGAATTTGTAAAACACCAACCACTAAGCTAAAAAATCCATCTATTCTTTGTTCATTTGAAACCATGTATTATAAGCAATGCTGAATACATTCAAGTAATTTATTACTATAAATGCACTTTTTGCACATCAAGTTCCTAGCTTCAAAACAAACAAAATTACTGTATTGCATTGTGATTACTTGGAATACCCTTATGTTCATTCTCTATGAGTCCGACTCTGTTCAGCAAAAAATAGTAAAAATGAACCGGTCTAATTCCAATTCTTGCAAAACGGTTTCCTATTCCTGTCGCAAAATAACGACGAATTATGGGGCCCGAGCGATTCGATTTAAATCGAATATTGACAAATTTATATAGTTCAGATTAGTTTGAAATCATTTTTCTAATTTTATTTCAACACTTTTCTGTCGAATTTTATTATTTTGATCGTTATATGCATTGACAGGAAGCGATAAAACAAAGAAACACGTTGGGGGGATCACTAAGTTCGTTTTACAATATGGCGGAGTGCGTCAATAATTTAATTCACTTCGCGATTTAAATATCAAATAAATAAAGAAATAGTTTTAAAAGTGACCAATTTGTGATAGAAAATAAATTCACAAGCTTAAGTTTATCATGTGAAGTAGCCAATTAAAGTGAAAAGTGATTTTTCGGCTCTAAAACATGCATTCTTGAATTGCGACGAATCAGAGGGATACGACGGAGGAGGGTACACCTACCCTATTTGATTGTATGGCCGATTTTATTAAGACGTATTGTTTTTGATTTTGGTTTCTATGCCATTGTACTTTAATCATGCTTTGAGGACCTTTTATGTTTCCAAGCGAACTTTCTAACATATTCGCAGGTATTGGTCAAAATTTTTACAAGCTTGTTAGTAATTTTTGCATATTATTTGAAGAAAAATCTTTAATGAATTATAAATAGTCGTAACCAATCTCATCACAATTCAACAGGAAGCACATGTTTACTTGCAAATCTAATAAAAATACAACGGATTAAAATATGAAATAGAGAAAGAAGAATGATTTTATCTGCTCCTGTTGAATGAATAACCTCTGTCGAAGTAAAGGATCTGACTGATTAATATTTATTGATCATCATTAAATAAAATCGTTAGCCAAAGCCAACGGCAGATGAATTTTTTACACTCTACGGGATCATTCTTCACTAAAACTTGTGGATTCATTTTTTTTTTTTGGTAACATATTTTTCTTAATCAGCCAACTATTACAAAGGTGGCCCATAGTCGACCCCTCTAAGTGGTGAAAAGGGGCCAATTTTCATTGTCTTATAACTTTAACAAAAAAATATTTTTTTTCAACATAATTTATTTACTATTATTAAATCAACAGATCATATATTGATCCAAATGATATTTAAAAATAAAGAGACTAACTACAAATATCAATCTACACTGAACTTAGAACACTGAGAATTCTTCTTCGGAATACAACCTTCGAAACGTCAAAATCAAAATGCTCTGAGAAGCTGTTGAAAGTCTTAATGTCGTCAATTATCACAGAGTTGGCCCCGTAATTGTTAAGTCTAAGAGGAACGAAGAGCTGAAGATCCCGATTCCTGAAACCTCGAGGGAGGACGCTAAGTGGAAGAACTTCCAAAAGTGCGGGAGAATCGATTCTTGATGAGAGCAAATCAGCAACGAAAGACGCATGAGTAGCGGCTGCGGGCTTGCAGCATGTCGATGTCGATCAGGCGGCAGAGGCTTTCGTAGCCGGGGAGTCGAAAAGGGTCTTGCCAATTTAAATGTTGAAGGGCATACCTTGAAAAACGTCGTTGGATAGTTTCGATGCGATCAGAACCGTTTTGATAATATGGGCACCAAACCGCAGAAGCATATTCAAGGTTCGATCGAACCAAACTACAGTAAAGACTTCTCAGGCAGTAGATGCCCTTAAAGTCCTTGGTCATGCGGAAAAGAAGACCCAGGCTTCTGGAGGCCTTTTCAACGATATAGTTGGTATGAGTCTTTAGAATCACACCAAGATCTTCCACGTGTTGAGCTCGAGAGATTGCATCGTTTCCAAGGAAAAAAAAAACGGCTGTGAACGGGCGTCGTTTGCGGGAAAATGATATTAATGCGCATTTACTACGATTTGTCATTGAAATAGATCAGGACTACTTATGGTCCTAGATGACTTCCCTGAGGCACGCCTGTTGAAGCTGAGAACTGCCTGGAAAAACAGTTCCCCGTACGAACTGTCAATTAACGTCCAGTTAAGTAACTGCTGAACCATCCGAGAAGAGATCCATCAAATCCTAAACGTGCGAGCATTCCGATGTCAATATCATGGTTCACCTTGTCGAATGCGTAGACCGGTCGGTATAGATAGCATGGTATGCGGAAATTTGTGCTTGTTTTAACCCTTTTATGCATGACTTTTTTTAAATGGGAATATCAGTTATTGAATCAGTGAAATAATAACATTTTAATTCGAATAACACAACTCAAGAGGTTTGAAGTCGTTCTTTTGAGTATTGTAAAAGTTATGGCCCATCAAACTTGAAAAATATTTTTTGAAATTCTTAATTGATTTCAATACGATTTTGCAAATTTCTTCAAAACCTTGTAACGTTTTAAGGTTGCAAAAATAAGGTTCAAATTTGGCTAAACGAGGCTTTAAAAACTGTTGGCTTAAGCGCCAAATTTACCGAGATATTTGCCAACACCTCGTTTGTTTGCCCGGCGGCTAGCGGGAAGTCGTGGATCCGCAGCTTGTTAATAACACAAGTTTTGAGCTGAACTTTACACCGTTTTATAACAATTTAGGATAGTGTTTCACAATTCGTAGTTTGGCCAACGATAAAACAAAAAAACACCACGTGAGCGCTCACGATCAGCAACCTCAGAACCAGCAGGTGCGGCTTCCGTCGGCTGGATTGGATTCGTAGGCTGGACCAAAGCGGCCGATGGTGTTCTAGTGAAAAAACACCAACAGATATCAAACGATTTCACTTACTCGGCCTTTTGCTGATAGTTGCTCAGGCTGGTGGAAGCGATCGTGCCTCTTTCAGATTTATTCACTGGCAATGAAAATTGCCGTTTCCGCGCGGTGGCGGTCAACGGTGGGTGGATTACCTCGATCGACACCCCGATAGCTCCCACTCTCTCCATCCCGCGTCTCATGCTCATCCAGTGCCTTTGATGGTGGAGCGGCATTCGATCGTCTGGAACAACGATCGACAGGAACGCACGGCTAACGATGATCGTCACAAAAGCAGCACACACTTGATCGGACTGTCGATCACACGGGAGAAGGCCCAGGAACTGATTGAAACCCGCACGCTTTTATTTTTGGCTTTAAATTTATCTTTATTCAGTGATGCTAGTTATGATTACTTATTTTTGTTCGAAGTGATACAGTTTTCTTTTTTCATCTTTAGTAATGTCAGTGTGTAGGCTATTAATTTTTAAAAAAAGTATTCAAGTTTCAGTTGTAGACCATTTGTTTGGTATTGTTTGGTAATGAATTTGAAAAAGGTTCCTAACTAAAACTACTATTTACAACCTATACTACCTTAGCCTACTATTTACACCTAATCTACTACATACATACAAGTTACTTATTAAAGCATGTTCTGATATCTGGCACTTTGTTACAAATTTTGATTTGATTTCTTCAATTTTTAAATCTACTCTCGAGATGTCAGCCTCTTGGTGGAGTTCGGATATCCTAGTATCAAATGGACGATCTAAGATCATCCGAAAGAACCTGTTTTGCATCCTTTGAAGTTTGTCCCTGTGAGTTTGTGCGCTTGACCCCCACACCGGAGCAGCGTATAAGATCGCGGGTGTTACTATTTGTTTGTAGACGGCCAGTTTGTTACTTCTACAGAGGCGGGATCTATGTTTGATCAGTGGATATAAACACCTAGTCAAGGCAGAGCACTTTACCAAGGTCTTCTCAATATGCGAGCGGAAAAGAAGTTTTTGGTCGATCAAAAATCCAAGGTAGGTGACTTCAGCAGACCACTCAACCCTTGTGCCGTTCATAGTCACTACGCAAGATGGAGGAGGGATCAGTTTAGGGGATTGCCTGTGCAGGAACAGTATTGTTTGGGTTTTGGAGGCGTTGATTTTTATTTTCCACTTGATGGCATAGTCAACAAAGGCGTCAAGGCATCGTTGAAGTTTGTTCGTCATTTCTCGTGGTTTTCTCCCCTTGACGGCAATTGCAGTGTCGTCCGCGAACAGAAAGAACACGCAGCCATCACCGAGAGGGGGGATGTCTGAGGTGTATAGGCTATACAGCAGAGGGCCTAGCAGACTGCCCTGCGGGACACTAGCAGAGATGGTGAAAGTTCTTGATAGGGAGCCGTTCAATGATACTCTGAACGTCCTTTGTTGAAGATAGCTACGGATGATCTTTATCAGATGTACTTGCCGCCTGCGGGCCTGACACGACAGCAGACAACGTTGTACAGAGGATGTGTGCGGATTCCAACACTTGGCACGCGGTCAGCGATGGGTTCACCCGGATCATGACTGCCCTGCAGAGGAGCTGGAACCAACGGCAGTCCGCGAACGGCGTAGGATGACTCCATCGGCGGGGAGCATCTGAGTAGTGTGCGTCCGATCCCTTGATCGAAGCTACAAAGATAAGGCATCATCTTCTGCGTAGCGGAGGTCAGGGGTGCGCCGCGAACGTGTGTAGGATACCCCAATGTCGGGGGGTATCCGAGTAGTTCCGCTTCCTAAGAGGGAAACTGCGGGGATAAGACTTTACCTTCCTCGTAGCGGATCTCGAAGGAAGAGGGTTAACCACTGTCGGGGGAAACCCACGGGTAGAGAGGCTCTCGACGCCGGGCGAGCCTCTCGAGTCGGTGTAGGATGTCGTCACCGTCGGGAAACATCCGAGTCGTAGCGTTCCAAGTCCCGAATGTGTGCCGTGACAGGCGCGAGTCTAGGATAAGCTGCTCTCGATTTGGCACACAACGGGCAGGAAAATCCGCGGGCCAAAAATCCTAGGGTTGCCAACCAAGGGGGATAAAGAAGACCGGACAACGGTCGGAGTAGACTGACCCCATCGACGGGGGGCTGTCGAGTAGAGTGCGTCCGACCCCACGGTTTGAAGTTACAAAGATAAGACAATACCTTCTGCGTAGCGGATGCCGTGGGTGCGCCGCGTTCGTGTGTAGGATGCTCCACCTTCGGGGAGTATCCGAGTAGAGCGGTTCTCAACGACAGAAGCTGCGGGGATAAGACTTGACCTTCTTCGCAGTGGAAATCGTTGGGAAAGGGTTATTCCACGTTCGGGGAATACCCACGGGTAGAGTGGCTCTCGACGCCGGGCGAGCCATTCGAGTCGGTGTAGGATGACGTCTTCGTCGGGAATCATCCGAGTAGTTGCGTTAAGTCCCGCGCGTGTGCCGTGACAGGCGCGAGTCCAGGATAAGCTGCTCTCGATCTGGCACACGACGGGCAAGGTGGCAAACTTCGAACCCTGAAGATAAGAGGTCGGGCTTCGAGTCGTTAGAGGAGAGGTCAGGCCTCAAACCTTCAGGCGGAGAGGTTTGTGTGGTCAACCCCGAGTCTTTATGATAGGAGGTCGGGTCCCGAGTCGTAAGAGGAGGCCCCTTACCAACAAGAGGAGGGGTACAAGTGGTCACCTCGAGTCATTACGAGGAGAGGTCAGATTTCAAGTCGTTAGAGGAGAGATCGGGCCTTGAATCGTGCAGAGGAGAGGTAAACCTCGAGTCGATGCGAGGAGGGGTCGGATCTCAAGTCGTCAGAGGAGAGATCAGGCCTCAAGTCGCGAAGAGGAGAGGTTTGTGTGGGAATCTCGAGTCATTGCGAGGAGATGTCGGTTCTCAAGTCGTTAGAGGAGAATTCAGGCGTCGAGTCGTAAGGATGAGAGGTTTTGCTGAAAGTGGTCTCGTTAATGAGTATTGCCTTTGAGCGCATTAGCGCGAATAGACCTCCCACTATTGAAGCATAGTGTACTAAACAGTTCGAGGTGGGAACCAGGTCTGCGGCCCCAGGTGGAGTTTAGGGAGTAGGGGGTATACACGGAGTATATCATGAGTCTGCCCATTGTACCCATGGACCCAGAGTAGCAAACTGGGGGGACGCGGTGGCTCGCCGTGCCTTGGAATACAATCCGTAAACCGGGATTTACCACCTGTGGTTACCAACTCAAAAAAAAAAAAGATGTACTGGGAAATTGAATGAGCAGAGCTTATACACAAGTCCTTCATGCCAGACGTTATCAAAGGCTTTTTCGACGTCTAACAAAGCCATCGCTGTTGATTTTGATACAGTCTTGTTTCTTCTGATGGTTTTCATTACTCTAACCAGTTGATGGCTGGTCGAATGGCTATGCCTAAAACCAAACTGTTCAGGCAGTAGTATATTATGGCCTTCCACAAACTGTTGCAGACGGTTAAGTATTAGCTTTCCGAATAACTTTCCCAGCGCTGAGAGTAGGCTGATAGGTCGGTAACTTGAGGGCAAGGTAGGGTCTTTCCCGGGTTTGAGGATAGGAACAATCTTGGCCATCTTCCAAATGCTTGGATAGTAGTGCAATTCCAAGCACCTATTGAATATAGAGCTTAATAATACATAGGCTTCGTTGTTAAGCTTTTTTAATATTATGTTGAAGATTCCATTAAACCCGGGGCCTACATGTTCTTGGTGGCCTTTAGCGCTGAGCATACTTGTTCTACAGAGATTTTTTCTTCTTGGGGGAATGTAAAAGGGGAGTTATCAAGGGTGTGGACACATTGAGTAACCTGACGTTCAAATGGACTAACTATGTTGGAGCTAAGCAAGTGCGAAGTGGCGATACTATTTCCTATCGCATCTGCTTTCTCGATGGGTGAGATAAGCTGGCCATCGCTATGTTTGAGTGGGGGAATCGGTTTAGGGTGTGTTTTCAATAACTTAGCTGCTTTACAGAATGGTCTAGAATAAGCTTGCCAGATTGCCCGGTTTTATCCGGGTTTGCCCGGATATTTGATGCAAAATTTAGAGAAAGTCCGGTCCGGCCCGGTTTCCCGGATATCGTGAAAAAAGTCCGGATATTGCCCGGATTTTTTCACAATTTTCACAAAGAAACAAAAAAAATCAAAGTTTTTCAGTAAGTTTCAGAAAAATCGATTAACGGTATGGAAATATTCAACGGTTGTTTCAAATAATTTCGCTAATTTACTTTTATAAATCTTTAAATATTTAAGTGTTCCAAACAGTTTTTGGAAGTTTGCAATTACATTAATAAAAAATTAATTTCAATTTTTTTTGCATTTTTTCTTTGCTTTTATATATGATAACATCTAAATTTTGCCCGGTTTTTGCCAGGTTTTTGGATTTGAAAAATTGAAATCCATGCCCGGATTTTGCCAGGTTTTTTTGAAAAAATGCCCGGAATTGCTAGGCCCGGATGGGAGTGGGAAAAATTCTGGCAACCTTAGTCTAGAACGTTCGTCCAAATTTTGAACGATGCGTCCAAAACTTTCATTTCTAATTGAGTTTACCCTGGAGGCGGTTTCTTTGTTAAGATGAGTTACTTCAAGTTTTCTATTTAGATCCCCAGACCTCTGAAACTGGCGTCTACGTATATTTCTAAGTCGGATTAAAATCTGGGTGTGGGAGTCAATTGCAATAAACTTACCCCTCACAGGAACACGTCGGATGCATGCCTCGTCGGCCACGGCGATTGCTCGGTTTAGGTCTTCAAGAGCTCGGTCGATGTCCACCACGTTCACCAGCGATGGGTTTTCTTCGATGTTGTCGTCAACCAATCTTGCAAACCCAGTCTACCCGGTGGTAGTCCTTTCGGTGTTGTGGTGGGCGCCGAGCCGCGTGGGAGCAAACTTCTGCCACCACAGGATAGTGGTCGGAACTTAGATCGTTGTGTACCACTGGCTTGGAGATCACGGTGTTGGTCAGCAATACATCCAGGGTCGAAGGCAGAGTGCCTCCAGCTACGGGTGGATGCATATTGAGGAAAAGTAGGCAAGGGTTACCAAAAGTTTCTAATTGGTGGGGGGTGGAGACGGAGCGCTTTTTGACAGCGAGTTGTTCGCATACCATGCCTACGATTACGATTGCCTGTCACAAGATGGACGATTCCGTCGTGCATTGGTATAAGAACACACCTGAAGTTTTACACGCCTTGGTCGAAGGGTTCCCCGCTCGAGAAAAATACGTCGGCTCATCCGGGAACTCCACCAAATACAGCCCATGCTGCGAGTGGTCGAAGAGAAGACGGCCGTTTTGATTCTGTAGGTAGCTCCGCCAGGCTTCGTGGCTGGCGTTGAGATCACCGCCAATAACAAATCGGCACCCGGTACGTGTGAGGGAAGTGAGATCCGTGGTGAGTTTAGACGCCAGCCCCTTGCTGGCGAAGCACTGCCGTGGATAGTACACTGCGATGAACCGAATGTTTCCAGTTGTTGTTTCAACCTCCACGCCTACAGCTTCGATGATGGTGGTGTGGATGTGTGGCAAGATTTCGAAAATCAATCTCTTTCGTATGACGATAGCGACACCGCCCCCCTGGGGCTAGTGCGATCGAGTCTAACGATAGTGTGGTCCAGCAGCCAGAAACTGTCGCCGGGCTTCAGGTGGGTTTCAGAAAGGAGACCCACGTCGATGTTGTGCTTGCCGAGGAAATCAGCGAGCTCGATATTTTTGGCTCTAATAGAGCAAGCGTTCCAGGTGAGAACAGTAATGGGTTTAGGATCCATACTGTATGATAAACTTTCCTAGCACCTGAATTTGTTCAGGTTTGTTGCGGCACCGACGAAGAGCGACCGTCATCTGCTCAAAGATGTTAAGAAGTTCTTCCGGGGAGAACTTGTCCGATTCGTCAGTTGATGTTGGCGCCAACCAGGGGGAGATGGCGAACCTTGACCGGCGGTGGTGCCGGACGATGATGGATAGACTGCGGGTTGGGCCGAGGCTTGGGTTGAAGCGGGGGAAAGTCCTTGTCGGTAAACGACGCAGACTTGCTTTGGTTTCGCCCTGGCTGGTGCGACGTTGATGCTTCTTTTCGGATCTTCTTGTAGGCTTCGCGTTTTGGGCAGCTACGGTCGTTGCCCTGATGATCAGCTCCACAGTTAGCACATTTTGCAACAACATCGCTTGCTTTATTTGCGGGACAGTTCGAAGTGACGTGGGGCTTGGCACATAGACGGCAGCGTGGCTTAAGGAAGCAGTTTTTGGTACCATGTTAAAAATGGAGGCAACGCTGGTACTGGGTAACATCCGTGCGACCACTACGGTATTTTTCTCAGCGGATTCGGACGGAAAGAAGGGTTCTGATCGCTTTGAGAGAATTTAAGGTAACAGATCCCTTCGGAAAGTGTGCAAGGAAAAGGCAATTGGAATATTGCTTCACCTGTTCGTCTTTTTAATCCGGTAGATGGCCGTAGGTCCTAGCTTGTACCGGTTCTTGAGCTCTTCTTCGATAAGTTTGGTGTCATAGCCTGGGAGCCCTTGGATGACAGCTTTGAACGGCTTGTCACCAGGAATGTCGTGTGTATAAAACACCGCCTTAGAGTTTTTCAGGAATGTCGTGATTGCGTCGTAGTCTGCTTTGGAGCGTGCGTGGATCTTGGTACCCACACCGCGTAATTCGTATTCGGCTACTACGCCCACCGATGCGAGACCACTGATCAGTTCCTGCAGTGGTAGGTTTTTTGTTACCAAAGGTGGCAGTTTCACTTTGACTGGCGGCCCGCCAGAATTAATGTTTTCGATGGAACCACCGAAATCGCCGATTTCACTTGCGTTCGTAGCCGTCTCCGAATTTCGGAAACTTTTGGTGCAGCCACTAGCACCGTCCGATGGGCCATGTTTCTTTTTCTTCCCGCTGTTCTTTGAAGCTGGATCAGTTTTTGCAGGACTTGAGCCCGCCTTCTTTCTTTTCCTCGCCATCATCCAAGCGACGCGTCAGCCGCTCGCAGGAAGCACTTAATTAACCGTTCGAAACTTCACTCAGTGCAAAAAAATAAAAAACGTCCGTTCTAAAGCTCTGCCAGAACTAGAATGAAACCCGCACGCCGTCACTGCCGCCTTTTTATAGTTTCTTTACTGTTGGAGTTTGCAGCAAACCTTCGGGTTTTACATCGATCGTCGATTGGTGTCTTTTGTTCGAGTGTTTTCTGTTCAGTGGTGCTCAATCTGACCTGAACTTTAAACGCTACAACCTTCTCAATTGGGTGCAGGAAGGTGTTTGGGATTGATTGAGGTTAAAAAATTTGATAGAATTTGCGAATCTGAAGAAATATCAGCAAATTTCCAAAAACTACTTTTCTCGAAAAAAAAAAATTGAATTTTGCATTTTTTCCACCTACTTTGTTAAATATCTCACAAAAACAATGAAATACCGTAATAAAAAAATACCATGGGCTAATTCCTTTTAATCTCAAGAACATTTTTTGTCCATACATCTTTAAAAAAATTTCCGCGCGTTTCCGAGATATTTGGATTTAGATTAGTGTTGTTTTAAAACAACACTATGCATTAAAGGGTTAATTTCGAAGGGCGCGCCTTTTTGTCGCTTTCAGTTGTCGTAAAGCTACTGTAGCCTATGGAGTCCGAGGATTAGCATTGGTGGTGCGTTTCGACACATGAAGGTCGATTACGTGGTTGAGGATGTGCGAAAAAATTTCGGTTGCAGCATTAGGGTTTGCTAGTTCGAGCTCAAATTCCCTGTCTATGGTGGCCAGTACGCGAGAAATGATATCGAAATCGGCGTTCTTGTAGTTCAAGTAGAAGGGTGTGAGTTTATCAGAAGGGGGTTCACAATCTAGAGATAACTAATGTAACCAGTAAAGCCAGGTGAAGTGGGCCTACATTAACTAGCGGTGCAGGTGCTGATTCGATATTTGGTTAACGGAACCCGTCATTGGCGAAGCAAAGATCAAGCATCCGGCCGTTCTCGTTTACAACAATGTTGATCTGACGTGAAGTTGCTGTACTCAAAAAGTCAAGAATATTGTTCGAAAAAGCCGAAAAAGTAGAGTGTTCAGGATCTGGATAAAAAAAGCTATCTTGGCTGGAGCACCACTTTAAACTTGGCATGTTAAAACCACCTAAGACGATTATGTCATCTTTTGGAGTGCAGAAAGAGCTTATTTTAGAGATGCAGCGTGAGAATGATTCAGCTAAGGTAACATCTTTCGAACGATCAGGAGGATATTTAGTACGCCAACGTAGAGCTTCCGGTCGCCGAGTTCGATACGGGACCACACCAGCTCAAGATTATGCCAAGATTCATCATCGATTAGCAAAGCTCTGGATTTGGACCTTACGGCGAGTAACACCCCACCACCACCTGTGGTCTTTTTGCTATTGATTTGCTTTTTGATCTGGTTGGAGAGAGTGCGATCGTTCAACCATGTTTCGGTAAAGGTGATAATATCGTAGCAGGAACATGAAGTAGCGAGCACATAATCAGTCACGCAGGAATTGATACCATCGACATTCTGTTAGTAGATATTGATGAAATCAAGCGGTTCTGATGCCGATCTGGAGCGATTGTCACTGAAATAGAGAATACCATCACGCGGAGGAAGGCAGTCAGATGCAGCGTACTTGTCTGGAAAAACAGGCTGTAGAACCCCTACGCCACAGACGAACTCAGGGTCGGGACGACTGGTGACGCTGGCAGGAATCAGCTCGACTGAGTCTAAGGGCATAGAGGTCTTCGTGAGGCCCGATACGTGTCGTCCCAGTGATGAGAACTCAGTACCAGTCTACAGTCCATATGATGTAGAGTACTTGCCGGAGTATGCAGGCTGGAGAACCTCATTGCCACGATCGATCTTAGGACCGGGACGACTGATGACGCTGGCAGGAAACTGCGCAACTGAGTCGATGGGCTCTGAGGTCTCCTTAGGGCCTAGTTCTGGTCAGCTGATTGATCGACGGCACCGAAACTGTTGGGAGGTGAGGTTTTGTCACGCACAGGAAATGTTCTCGATATCAAAGAATACTTGCCAATAAGATCAGACCTCGTCACCACAATCGAACTCAGGGCCGGGACAACTGAAAATGAGGACGGGAAGCAGCGCGACTGAGTCGACGGTCTCGGAGGTCTCCATAGTGCTGACTTTGTTGCGCCCCGGAGAAGAAATCCTTGGAGACGCTGGCGGGTTCAGTTCGAAACACGAGAAACACAAAGATTTTATGGAAATACTAAAAGCAGTCGATGTTGAGGCCATCATGGGCCCGCTGTCAGAGAACGTTGAGTCTACGGTTGTGGCGGTCAATGAAGCGGCGTGACTGGAGTTGTCGAACCATTTGGAGTTGACCTTATCGACGAGATAGGTGGAGCGTGACAGCTTGGGTTATCGAGTTTTTTTGTTCCCATATTCTCGAATTTTCGGAATAGAACCCCTGCTGGCCAAGATCCTCGGGGAAAGTGCAGCGTCCTTGAGCTTAGGATTCACTCCAGCTTGGAATGAAATGGAACTAAGCGTGGAGACGTTAACATCCTTGCGAACCAGGAGTTGAACCTAGGTGGATTCGCATTGAAGACATTCCATTGCAAGTTCTTCGACGTCTTTAGCTGTGATATTGTTTTACAGTCTCGCCAGATATACCCAGAACTTTTTTTTTCGGGAGGAGCAACCGTTGCAATCGTTTTCACGGTGACGTTTTTTATACCCACACAAGGTGCCAGAGTCGGATTCTCGACTCGTCGTCTCTTATTCGTGGGAGTTCGAACGCTGGACCAAGGGGAAGAGATGTATTGTTGAGAGAAAGAGATTTTTTGATGTTTCCAGCTTTGAATTTGTCGCGGCTAATTCCAATTTCAGCTCTGATACCAAGGAAGCTTGATTTTTTCGAAGGTCTGCTATTAGTAACTTGTAGGCAAATGATGCTTTCCGTGTCACTTGTTGGCTTAGCGCACTTATTACAGGCCATTTCGTTTGATACATGGACGTAACAAAACGAAAAGATGATATCCAATTCACAGTACCTAATCTATTGACTAAAACTGAACAGCCCAATTTTGTTCAGTCCAAAGCAAAACAAAATAAACAACAAAGGTAGCGGCTAGTAGAAACCGAACCTTCAGCGAGGGATTCACGGCACGGAGAGAGCAGAAAGGTAAATATTCCACTATACGCGGAACTACCAGCACGAGAATGTTGCACCGGACATGGACGGAACGGATAAATCGAAACCCCCAGCACCTAGAGCAAAGTTATTACCGGCTAGTATCGACGGTAGCTTTTCGCAGCTATTAGCAATATATTCTTCATAAGGATGAGCTTGATCGAACTTTCTCTATCCCCTTCCTATAATTGATACAGCTCCGCAAATCTTCGGTGTCATGATTGGGAAAAACCTTCATGAGCAACCACATGAAGGGCTCTCTACTTTTTAAAACTATATATATATATCTCGAAAATTCAATTCCTTCTGGTTTGTTTTGAATAAAATAGATAAATCCGATGGAAAATAGATACGAGTGTTTACATTTTTTAATATCGCATGCTTTGAAAAAGCGATAATTCTAAGTTTCTTTTATATTGATGTTTAAAATAACAGCAATCTAAATAAGTATTGGCCATGGTACAGAGGTAGCGTACTCAGTTCTCACCTCGTTGGTTCAGTTTCAAATCTTCAAGCATGCAAATTTTTCAAGTAAGTTTCAAACTCATTCACAGTTAAAGCAACATCAATTAGAGTAAAAAGGTAGGGTAAAATACCTAGATTTCGACAGTTTTGGCTTATTTTGTCAGAAAAACCATTTAAATAATTTAATTGCTAAAGTTTTTCATTTCAAATATGATTGGTTATATGAATCAGAGTTTTTTCTTCATTGATCAAAAGTCCCAAAACAAAGTTTTTATTATATTTTTACAAAAACCTCTCGATGGTCAAGTTTTCGACATTCAATTTTAGTTTTCGACACAAAAAGTTTTAGTTTTCGACAAGCATATTTCCACCTCCTTTGTGAGCTCAGGAATATGAATATTTGCTTGTCTCTTCATGGCGATTTTTACACCATAGAAACAGTATAAACATACCCAAGAAAATGGGTGTCGAAAAATAGATTATTAGGTGAATTTTCAGCGCTAGTTTTCGACAGTTCTAAAAACAGTTGAAGTTTCATTAAATGTTGGTAAAAATATAAAATAAGTTACCGAAAAAAATGATACCAGAACCTTATCCATCCATTGAATCCTTTTACGTTGCATTTAATCGAATAAAATGGGAGTTTTATCGTGATTCAAAATCAATCTTATTTGATCGATGGCATTAAATTTGAATGGTGATTTAGAACGTTACTTTTAAGTTATTAATTTACTACTATTCAACAACTTATTAAGAAGAACTTTTATATTCAACGTATACTAAAGTGGGAGAGCAAAAATAGAAAAATATGAACAAAAATAGCTTGAGCCAACAAATAGAAAGATAAGCCTTTCCTTAAAAAATTGTCGAAAATTAGCTCCTGTCGATATCTAGAGTATCTACCCTATAATAATCCTAAGCAAGGAAAAGTATGATTCTTTTTTCATTAATCTTTTTTTTTCGAGGTCTCGCGTGGAGGCTGAATAACCTTTTACTCAGCTTCAACTATGGACTTTGAAAGTATCGATAAGAACTCAAATTTAAAGCTGAGTAGAACGCTATTCATTCGTTAAACAAAGCTGAATAAGCTTCTAAGAGCCTGTTTTATGGAACTTTTGGTTACTTGGATTACATCATTTTAAAGTTGAGCGGAAGCCACCATCTTGGATTTAAAGAAGGTTTCAGAAAGTGAAATTCGTTTTTTCTTGTTCAAACCTTTCACCCAATATCAATATTGTAGGACTTTCGTGCGATGTTTAGTTAATTACATAATTTTAAAGTTCAGTGGAAGCCGCCATCTTGGATTTCAGTATGGTGTCAGATAGAGGAATTCAACTTCCACTGGTTTATCCCTATAACCCAATATAAATATTGTGGTTTCATTCGATTTTTAGTAATTATAATAATTTAATGTTCAGAGGAAACCGCCATCTTTGATTTCAAGATGGCGTTTGATGGAGAAGTTCGACTTCTTCTCATTGAGCCTTTCCATTTAATACCCATTTATTGTGGGAATTTCATGCGATTTTCAGTGATCAACAGCATTTTAATTTTCAGCTGAAGGCGCTATCTTGGATTTCAATATGGCGTCAGATAGCGAAATTTGACTTCAGTTTACAGCATTTTCAAGTTAAGCAAAATCCGCCATCTTGGATTTCTAGATGGCGTCAAACAAAATCGACTTCAACTCAGGGTTTCATTCCACCGGTCATTTACAACCAATCCTATATTTATTTCATGCAAAAAGTCTGTTCTTATTCACTGTATTTAAAATTAACAATTCAGAAGTGAGGATCTCATCCTACGTGTATAATTGGATTGGCTCACGAGAGAAACGTCAAAATAAAGCTTTTTATATGGCTGTCATAAAACTATTATAAAATTTATCTGACCATAATACAGCTATTAAGCATTGAATTGACTAACGCCATGTTTATTGCAAATTCGAAATGCAAAAAATGACACCATGTTGATGGATTTGCTATGTAAACTATTAGAAAATATTTTTTCAGGTTTATTTATCATCAATTCCATTGTGTTTGCGATGTCATCATGTCATATATCACATTTAGAACATTTAGAAAAATGTTTTCACCAATGTTGTACCTTTTTTCTTATTATTGGTCCTCAACGCCAATTGCTTCATCCAAAAAAGTGGTACTAATTATTCTTGTTTCGCTTATGTAGAATTCTTCTACAAAATTATTGTGGATGGCTAGTCACCTTTCAAATGACAAACCGTTTAACTTGCATTGTCTTCACTCAAAAACCAAGATGATTCAATGCTCTTTTCAAGAACTTTATAGTTTGCTACAATTTTTTTAATTTTCAAATCGTGAATTTTTTTTTTCAAAAAAAAAAACAAACAGTTATTGAAACGGGGCTTTAAAGAAAAGGACACTAGAGAATGCTTGAAAATATCTCTTTCCAACTTCAACACACCATGAAAATCTAGTGACACGAGTTTCCCACCAGCTCCACCCACAAGAGATAATGTTAATTCACTTTTCGATTTCGCTTCTGACAACCTCACCATTTGGCTATTTCCAACAGATTAAAAGTCCCAATCTGCGGCTGGGACTGCGGTTCGAAACAAACGAAGCAACAACAAAAAAAAACCCCCGAAATATAAAAGATACATATAAGGGTAGGTAATTTTTCACCTTTCTTCCGGTGTGTCACTGGGCAATGTCGATGCCGCAGAACCACAAACCGATCGTTGTGCTTTTAGGTGAAGGTGGTTTGAGGAAATACTGGCTAGTATGGGGGAGGGAGCAAAAGTCGTAAACTCTGGTGAAAAACTTTTCGTCGTAAAATTTCACCACTTTGAGTCGGGTTTTTTTCTTCTTCCGCCTTATTTTTTCAAATTTTTTGGGAAGGGGTATGGAGCAGTCTTTTGGGCTTTTTGTTTCGATAACAAAAATGAAGAAAAAAAAACGGTGGGTAAATGTTTTTCTTTTTCAATCCGTTGAAAATCAGCTGCCAGATCCCAAAGGATTGAAGGTGGTTATGACACGATGGCGGAAATTGGTTACCGTTTCGTTTTGCTCCCGCTGGAGAATGTTTGAAATTGAAAATTGAAAACGGATTCAACGAACAGCCCGGGCACTAGGATGGAAAAACTGCCCAGTTGGGATAAAACGTAGGAACAATTGTTATTGAATTTAGACACTTTTGCAATTTTTGTCATTTTTGTAATTTTTGATATTTTTATCATTTTTGTCATTTTTGTCTTTTTTGTGATTTTTGTGATTTTTGTGATTTTTGTCATTTTTGTCATTTTTGTCATTTTTGTCATTTTTGTCATTTTTGTCATTTTTGTCATTTTTGTCATTTTTGTCATTTTTGTCATTTTTGTCATTTTTGTCATTTTTGTCATTTTTGTCATTTTTGTCATTTTTGTCATTTTTGTCATTTTTGTCATTTTTGTCATTTTTGTCATTTTTGTCATTTTTGTCATTTTTGTCATTTTTGTCATTTTTGTCATTTTTGTCATTTTTGTCATTTTTGTCATTTTTGTCATTTTTGTCATTTTTGTCATTTTTGTCATTTTTGTCATTTTTGTCATTTGTGTCATTTTGTCATTTTTGTCATTTTTGTCATTTTTGTCATTTTTGTCATTTTTGTCATTTTTGTCATTTTTGTCATTTTTGTCATTTTTGTCATTTTTGTCATTTTTGTCATTTTTGTCATTTTTGTCATTTTTGTCATTTTTGTCATTTTTGTCATTTTTGTCATTTTTGTCATTTTTGTCATTTTTGTCATTTTTGTCATTTTTGTCATTTTTGTCATTTTTGTCATTTTTGTCATTTTTGTCATTTTTGTCATTTTTGTCATTTTTGTCATTTTTGTCATTTTTGTCATTTTTGTCATTTTTGTCATTTTTGTCATTTTTGTCATTTTTGTCATTTTTGTCATTTTTGTCATTTTTGTCATTTTTGTCATTTTTGTCATTTTTGTCATTTTTGTCATTTTTGTCATTTTTGTCATTTTTGTCATTTTTGTCATTTTTGTCATTTTTGTCATTTTTGTCATTTTTGTCATTTTTGTCATTTTTGTCATTTTTGTCATTTTTGTCATTTTTGTCATTTTTGCTATTTATGCCATTTATTCCATTTATGCCATTTATGCCATTTATGCCATTTATGCCATTTATGTCATTTTTGCCATTTCTTCCATTTATGCCATTTATGCCATTTGTGCCATTTATGCCATATATGCCATTTATGGCGTTTATGGCATTTATGACATTTATGCCATTTATGCCATTTATGCCATTTATGCCATTTATGCCATTTATGCCATTTTTGTCATTTATGTCATTTTTGTGATTGTTGTCATAACTGAAATTTTGTAACTTTTTAAACTTTTATGATTGTTTTCATACAACTCTGGAACTTTTTTTTTGTAAAATGCTCTATACTTAAACTTCATTTCTTGTTTTCTCGAAAGTAGCTTTATGGTTCATAAACTTCTTTGGCTTTCAAAATTTCATTTAAATGGTACGCGGAATATTTTCAAACTTCAATTCTTTATTTATGAATCCGTTGTTCATTTAAACTAAAGACTTGCACATTAAATTTCCAAATAAAATTAAAATGTAGGGAATTTGGTCATTTTTTTTAAATTATTTTTATGCTATCGTAGTCCATTCAATTTCATAGTTCTACATCAAACCTCCGTAGAAAACTAAAAAAATTAGAACAAATTTTCAATGAACAAAAACACTGGAACTGCTTGATTGCATTGAGCGTCTGTCGCAGCACTGAATGATAACCAAATTCCGTAGTGAAAAGTTTCGGCAATCGTGATTGCGAGTAATTACAGTTTAAAAACGCACCAGTAGCTGTGCAAACCAACTGATAATTTACTGTTCCCGGGACCAAATACTCGGGGAGAAAAACCGTACATACAATGACCAAAACAAATATGTAGCCTGGAAAACTGGTGCACAAACATGGATGGCCAGAGTCAGGAAAAACTGCATAAACGAAGCTTCTGCAGCAGCTGGGCGACGTTCCATTGCAGCAACGGTGGAGTTCTGGCCAACAGTTTACGCGAGGGTTCCTCCAGGGTATCCTTCAGCAGATTGTAGACGTCCGGATTGTACTGGATTGTTTGTGTGTGTGTGGACAAGTGTGCAGAAAAAAAGGAAAAGGATTACGTTGATTTTTCTGGTAACCTACAGAAGTGAATGGTTGCAAACGGTGTCTTTTTTGATGACTTTTTCAAAAAAAAACTGCTTCCCTGAAACAGACCTACAAATTAAGGAAAAACAAATATTGAAATAACAAAGGTTCATTTTTTTCCAAAAAAAATAAGTTCATTGTTCTTTTTAATATTAAAACATGAAAAATATTTAAATCATTAAATGTTTTAAGGACTACTTTGTCGTATAGAATGATTGAACTGTCGAAACGAGAGCAACTATCTCTCCGGCCAGTAAGGAGTGTATTCGAAAAAATGCAACACTTTGTTTTGTGAATAACTTTTGAAAACATCGATGGAAATCGATGAAATTTTCAGCTAAACTACCTGATAATGTAATCTTTACGAATGAAAATTTTTGTGATGTTCTTACAAGTTGTTTTTGAGATAGCGTCCGATGAGGAAATTTTTCGACAACAATGTTTGGGAAACACGGGCGCCATCTCTAATGTAGACTATGAACCGCCTTTTTTTTCAAATCAAGGCAATTATTGATTACGTTTGCTGTTTTCTGAAGCTTCAAAATAACTCAAAAATTTGAATTTTTTCGAAGTTATAACAAATTTTGCCGATTGTTCTCCTTCGGCACAAAAACGACAAACGACATTCTTGACTTTTTACCACTCCACCACTGTTTTAACGTAAAAGCACGATTCCAGAGCCAACTCACACAGAGTTTAAACTTTGTGGGACTTATTTAAGAGCTTTTCAGAGAAAACGGTTGCATTTGGAGGCAGCTTTCTGTGAATTTTTTAGACATTCATCCTGTCAATCGTTATGAAAGAATGAGTAATTTGCAAGTTTCCCAGATCGTAAGCCTCCTCAAGAGCTAAACATCAATTTTTTTTAAAATTTTCTCCTTTTTCTGACTGCGGAAAATACAGGCGAGACTTGACATCGAAAAATTACTGGTTGAAAACCTGCCAGGTTACCGCTAAGGAGTTCGTTTTGCTGTTCATTACGAAATTTTTCAAAATATCTCTCCACAAGGAGTCCAAATATTTTGCGTACGATTTCACCACCATATTTTGTTTGTTTTACCGGTAGGGCTTTTTACTTTGTAGAAACGAATTCAAGCTTATTTATAAGTCAGCTAAACGAACCAGTCAAACCTCTCACATTCCTCTCACTTCATGAAATCAACAATCTTAACTTTTATTCTAATTTTAGCTCACTATTGGGTCCTCTAGGTCTTCTTTAACGGTTTACCATGTGAGTTTTGGTGGATTAGTTGATTTCCTGCTGTATTTGGGTCTCCCACCAGGAGTTTTCTGAAAAAAATTGTCAATGAACTTCAGTATTGGATCTCAAAAACCACTGGTTATATTGTTACCAAATTTTGTGTACGTACACATTACATTACTAGATAGTTTCACTGAAAGTTTCATCAATGTCCATCCATGCATTCAAAAGTCATTCACGAAACAAAGTGTTGCTTTTTTCGAATATACTCCTAAATTAGTATTTGAACAACCCAGCTTGCCTAATGAGATTTAAATAATCGTAAAAGTGATCAGACAAAGCTTTGCAAAACTAATAAATTTCTAAAAACAATGTTCATGCCTGGTCATATTAAAGTTATAAATAAAAGGGCTCATCTTTCAAGACATATTAAGTGATGTTTTAATGTAAATCTGCGCAGCTCAACCTTATTTGAAAGGTGTTAAATTGAGTGGCTACAATTTCCAACAATGATACTTGGTATTGGTTGTTTTCTCTAAAAATTGTAGTAACAGTACCGTTAATAATTGTATAGAAATTGGAAGTACGCGCTCTTTCACTTTGACTTAGAACTTCAATAACTTTTACTCTGATGATATTTTTTGATCAATTTTTCTGCGTAAGTAGACCAACTATCACACTATCTTATCACGAAATTTGAGCTTTCTAAAGATTGTGTGGCGATAGATACAGTAGTTCTACGAAAATCGGATTTTTTGGACTTTTACCATTCAAACTGCAATATCTCAGAAACCACGCAACGCTTTTTATTGAAGTTTTGTAGAGTGCTTGTTGAAATATAAAACTTACATGTCTGAGTTTTTGGAAAAGTTCTATCGATGGAATCAAAAGTGCAAAAAAAAAATGATCAAAAAATATCATCAGAGAAAAAAGTTATGGAACTTCAAAGTCAAATGACAGAGCGCGAAAAAAAAACTTATTCTATACTCACCCAAGCTTCCAAACTATACTGCACACCCAAAGATTTTAACCTTTGATGGAAATAAATCAAATTTTCAAAAAACAAAGGAAGAGATAAAAATTATCCGATTTTCGGATCAAATTTTCTTGATGCAAACTTGAACCAAATTAATGATTTTTGCATGAAATTTGGCTTCTAAAAACTGATTTCTGAATCTTAAAATACCAAATTTTGGTGTCCTTAATGTGTTAATATTGTTAAACGATACACTGGGAAAATATAGAAGTTTGTGCAGATTGTTTAGGTGAAGATGTTCCTTAAACAGCAATTTATTTTTGTAAAGAATCAATTCAACAATGAAAATCCTGTGGATGATTTTTGAAAACAAAATTTGGGTTTATCGGATAAAAAAAGCACTTTAATTTAAGCTTTAATTTGTGTTTACAATCTAATGTTGTTTAAAAAATTTAAATCTAGAAATTCAATTGACAAACAATCTCAACACATTAAGGACCATGAAGAAATCTATGATGAAAAACACCGAAATTCGGCATTCTTTATCTCAGAAACCCCTGGACTAAATGTAACGAATTTAGCATTTTTAAGTTACGGCTAATGTTGTGTTCAATTTTGTCGAACAAAGTTTAGTTTCAGTCCATTCAAGTTATACTCCCAAGTGTACACTCTGTTGCCAATGAAAAAACTAGATATCTCATGTGATAAGTTCATGATCACTTGAGTTCCTCAACAATTTATGTTGATTTTAAAATCCAGTTAAAAGTTAATTTTTTTCTGAATTTTGAATCTGCATTCTGGATTTTAATTATGAACCTGAATTCAAAAATTGCACTTTTAATCTGTATTAGAATTTCAACGATTTTTCAAATGCACAAAGAATACGATTTCCAAATCTTATTCCAGATCAGAATTTTCTGAGCCCTCATTTATGAATCTATTATTTTAATTTTGTGGTTTAGGTTGAATCTGAATTCACTATTTGAATTATTTATTTAATTTTTAATCTGTATTGTGAACAAAAATTAAAATATGAATTTACAAAGATCTGAATCTGACTTTTCAATTTTGGATGGTCATTTCGAAGCTGTAAATATTTGAATTTTATGTAAGAACTAAGTTTAAGAAGTTCAAATTTCAATATAAAACTAAATTTCTCTTTTTTCATATTCGGACAACTTTTTTCCAAAATATTTAAAATGCAATTGATCTCGAAAAAAAATTATTTTTATTCATTTCATACAAAATGAATACCCAAATTTGAACCAGGATTTCAAAGCAGCTTTTATTTTCCAATTTCTTGTGATTATTCGAACCGAAAATCAAGAATCCTGAACTGGATACGGAATCCGAAATACGAAAATAGGAGTACAATTTTGGTTACGGAAATTATAGAATCAGAACCTCCGAAACGGGTTTAATTTAATTCAAAATTTAATATTCAGACTTGCATTTCGATGAAGAAGTGAGAAAATTTTGAAAAACTGGAGAAGAATTCTGGACTTGGGATGGATTTTTGAGGTTTAGGCATAAATTTTTAGTCTAGATTGCTACTCATGATTAACCTTACTCTATTATCATAATTTGGTTCTGAATGTTAAACTTTGAGTGTGGAGGAGAATACCTCGCTTGCTATTTTGGAACCTTATGGGGGGGGGGGGGGGGTTAACCCCCAAACCCCCCTCCTGTTCCTACGGCCATGTCTCCTTCACACTTCTTGTACATTTAATCAAAAATGTTCTCTAACAGATTGCCAATTTGCAACAGAGGGTTAACAACTTATTTTTCTAAAACATTTATTCTTGCTGTATCTTCAAAACTACTGATACCGATTTTTATAAACTATATCATTTTTTAAACCGTCTACATCAGTGGTTTTCAAACATTTTTCTCTCACCGCTCCTCTATTTTTAGAGCTCACCGCCATCCTTGGAGTATAAAAGAACAAATTTGTATGAAATACAACAATTGTTAGATCTGGGCTTTTTTACCGCCCCTTTGAAGCCTCTTTAACAAGGCTGCTGAAATTATAGAAAAATCTATAATTTAACAGGATTTTTAGCATTTTAATTTTCATCACAGAATCTGTGTCGTAAAAAACAGAATTTCAAAACTATTCACAGACTTCACGGATTTTTAGATTTTTGTTTTTTTTTTTTAAAATTCAAATCTTATATGTCAGCATTAATATTGGATATCTAACTTTGTTTTGGAAAACATGATAATACATTGTTATCATTTTTTAATTTTTTTTAAGTAATATGTTAAAAAGACAAAATTCCTTATGAATTTTCAATTAAATCAATGATTTTTTTCGTCTCAGAAAATAGTCACAGAATTTCTGAGTAAAATCACAGACAGACATAATTTTGTACACAAAAACACAGATTTTTTTGACAACCTAGCTCTCAACGTCCCCAAGGGATGGTAGAGACCACTTTAAAAATCAATGTTTTACATGTTCACTATCTATTTATGAAAAAAATAGTATAATTTTGTTGACCATAAGACAAAATGGTTTAAAAATGGCGTATTTATCGCACAAAGCAACAATCGATAAACACTTCAATATTTTAGAATTCTATGATAAATATTATACAGAAATTGATAACCCTATCAGTCACTTTATAATTAATTTATCAGTTTTTTTTAAAGTTCTTTATTTGATTATTTTATCAGCTTCGATTAAGGGGGGGGTAGGGTCTAACACTTTCAAAAAATCGATTTTTTTATTTTTTTATTTTCTTATTGTGAAACATTTCAAGAATGTTGTGTCAAATTTTCAAGTCAATTGAAGCAAAACTGTAGAAGTTATAGGCCTTTATCTCCTCCTATCTTATACTGCAAGAAAGCAAGAGCAGAAACTTCAAACGCGTTTTTCTCGAAAGCACATTTTTAAAGTCCGTGGACATCGTCATTTGAAAACTACTTATCCGATTCTTTTCAAATTTGGAACATAGTTTCTACATATAAAATACCAGACCCCAACGTTTTTCTTTTTTGATTTTTTTACTTTGGGGAGATTTTAGAGGTGAAAAATGGCGGATTTTTTCGTGAAAAATCGTAGTTTTTACTTCAAACAGCCACAAAAATTTCATAAAAATATTTTTAAGTTAAATAAAAACGTTGGGGTCCAGAAAAACATCTATTAAAAATATTTTGCTCTGATTTTTTGACTTCAGATGATTCTGTGCTGAGATACAGTGTCCACCGCAAATCCTGTTTTCTAAAAGGCATCCTCGAAAATGCTCCGTCACCGGCTCATTTTTCAATATTTTTCTACGAAAAAATTACTAAATGTTCTTTTAACAATGCTTTGTATAATGCAAAAAATTTGAATACATTTGTTTGAACGATAGCTCTAGAAAAAAATCGAGAAAATGGTGTTTTTTTATACCCGTTAGACCCTACCCCCCCCCTTAACAAAATGTGTTTTAAATCAAAATAACTTGATTCTAATGAGAATTGGAATTGGAAATTTTGTGTTATGAACATTTAAAACAACCATTTATGGGCTGAAAACCCAAGCATTTTCACTGATTCGATATATGCTTCAAATCTAAGTTTGCTAGATTGTCGGGGTTTCCCTTGACTTGCCCGGATATTTCTCGCGTGAGCTTTCATTACGTCATATAAAACGAAATTAGATAGTTTTGTTGCGAAAAAATACAAAAACTGTTATTTTACTAGTCACAATTTCTTCCCATTCTGAATACTTGCAGCCTGGACAACATATTCTGTGTCTGAAATACAAATTTTAAAGTTATTTCGATTACTTTTTCTGCAGTTTTCTGTGAAATCTTAAGATGTTTAATACGACGTTATGGAAGCTCACGCAAGAGAATTAATATTTGGATAAAAAATCCGATCCTGCCGGGTAACCTAGATTTCCTTAAAAATAACCCGGATTTTGCCAAAATTTATCACTTTATTTGTTTAACGGACAAAAAAAATCAAAATGAGGTATTGTATTTTTTTTGTTTTCTCCAAAACGAAATTTTAAAGAAAGATTTATCAGAATAATAATGAAGGGTTTTCAAAGCCTAAAATTCGATTTAAAATCCAATGTTCCGAAAATCGCTCAAGAAAAGCAATCAGGATTCATTTCATGCAAGAATACTTATATCTCCGAGTGCTGTGATACGCACGTGGTAATAATGTCCGTTGAATTTTATCGAACATCAACACTAACTAGATACAAGAAAATATACCATGCCCCATCGGGGGCTACCGTTGCTTTTCGTCACGTGGCTAATCAATGGTGATCGACATACTTGATGATTTTTAACGTCGCTCCCACAATCGTTCATTCACGTCTATCCTCGAATCATTGTTTATAATGTTCGTTATTGATAGACGATCATGAATGTATCAGAAGAAAAATATGACAAAATGCCAGGACCACATGTTGAAAAAAGCCGTAGCACATGCTGGACAGTTCATTGCGGTTATTTATAGTGTTTTTGTTTATTGGCAGTGGCAACCTAGTTACTCACGAGTTTTGCCCTAACTGCTGTTATTTTGTTCGGTTATTAATTCAGAAGTCCACTAGTTTTGCACGAGATTTGAACCTCAAGCAGGCGGTTGCACCCCGTAAAATTTGTCAGTGTTTGGGGTAAACATAAGGGTGAGTATAGCAACCATATATTTGCATCGTCCCGGGTAACGATTTTGTTTGTTTATTCAGAAAAAGTTTTGCCCCGAGCTAGTGGAGAAAAACGAAAACGGCATTAGTATTGATTTTGTTGTTCTACGCAAACCGAAAAATTAAAAATCATGTTGTAACCTTTACACATCTCTCAGAAGGTTGAAAACCATCAAGGAAGGCAATCACCATCGAGACGTTCGTTGCTGATAGTCTGCGCCCTTTTATACCACATCATGTGTTTTGGGAATGTATCAAATTAACGAGCCTATAGTAAACAAAGAGACGACATGTCACGATTGGAATTTTTGATTTTCTGTCAGTGTCATTCCAATCGAGTAAAACCAAGCAGTCTCAAATGCAGCCGTACAGCAGGGTTGCAAGCTCATTATTTTGAAAGGGATCAGATGGCGCCTCTTTGTTTACTAAAGTCTCTTTATATCAAATACAACAGCGTCGTTGTCATGCATGATTGTTGAAATGATTTGGTTAGAGAGGAAAAATTGACTGCTTCGATTGCTTGGTTCTGAATTCAGTAAAGCATGGCTGATCGAAAATGATTGATTCTCGGAACATTGTTAAAATCTGCTGATGTGTTTAGCTTAAAAAAACTTAAGTGTTTTTCTTCTTATTTTTTGTTGCGTATTTGGAGTTGAAAAATCTAAATCTAAATCATCTAAAAACCTTAAAAAATCCGGGCATTGGATTTCAAAATTATCGACCAACACTCCGGGCAATATTCCAAAAATTTATGTCAAAACTCAAGAAATATTCAACAAAATAAAAAAAAACCATAGGATTTTATATTTCATCAAATCTCATCAGAAGATTTTACATCGTAGCTTATACTTCCATAATACCTTTCATGATAATTTTTCTTATATTAGATCAAAACGTTTCGTTATGATCGCATTAAAAATAAAAAATTACAACGCAATTTGTTGTTTTTTCGTTTGATTTGGCATATAAAGTGAATCTAAATTCGGGCTTTATTCAACAAAATCCGGGCAACCAGCCGGACCAGAAAATAACTTTTACAACTTATCCCAAATGAAGTTTTAACATCCGGGCAAACCCAGATTAAACCAGGTAACTTGGCAACCTGGAAACCTTATCCTAACCCCATAGGAAGATAAATATTAGAAAAGAGGTAGACTTAATTTGGCAACGATATCCAATCATACGGAAAATTGACGCCTGAAAACGAATATATAATTCTAATCAATGATTCTTAAAATTTATGATTTTGGTACTCGGGCAAAATGTTAAAAAAAATAAAAAAATTAGAATAAAATCACAGGTTTTTATATTTTGTTACGATTTCAAGTCTTTGCTGTAGTTTGCTTGTAGTTTAATCAGAATTAAAATTATTTTGAATAATATGTGTTTTAGATTATTTTGATTAAGATATTTTGATTCATAAAATAATTTCCTTTTGATATAATGTTAAGGTTTCAATAAGAACATCTAATAGCAAAATTTTCTCTAGAGCCACTTGTCATTAAAAAAAAATGCATGTTATGTATGTAACACATATCCACGTGAATCATTGTTTTTTTTTTCAATCAATATAATAAATTGAGTGTTCATTCTCGGGAATCCTAATTGATAATTTCGAGTAATCAACACATTTCTGGAATTTCCAAATCCTGAAAAACCATCTTAAGTCCCGAAAATTCCTGAATGGATTTCTCTATCCTCATACACTTTGATTTTTTTTATTGATTTTTATTTTTCTGAGTATACTGATTAACTTACTGCACTTTTTCGAATAAACTGATCCTATTTACATGATATACGATTTTTTGTCATTTTTTTATCTAACATGACAGTTCATCATTTTGAACATAGGACTTCAATTTCGAAATTTTCTAGTCTTACGATTTATTATGATAACCTAGAACAAATTCCATCAAACGATTTTTGCTAATGCTGAAAGTTGTGGTCACAATCGAAATTCATATATTTATTCCAAAACTCTGCTGATTTTCTCGTTTGCTTGTTCTTGCATATTTGACTGTTATGAAAGTAGGGACAGTAAAGAGCTTGTAAATGTAAATAATCCATAAAATTTTGGTTATCCTTGATACAGCATGACTTTGGAACAATACTGAAGCAGGATTAAACATGAACAAATATCATAAACACATGTGTTTGGTTTTATTTTTTTTTTCGTAGAGGGTTAAAATATCCTTTTTCAAATTTCTCCCGGGAAAAAGATTCTCACATTTCCCGATTTCCGGGAGTAAAAAAACGGCCGGGAAATGGACAATCATCCAATAACCAATGATGAAAATTTTGAAAATATATTTCTCAGCATATCAAGCTGAAAGTCATTGAAGGAAAAAGTAATTATAAATCAAAATAAGAAAATTAAAATCTGGAATCACTTTAAATAACAGGCTCAATATTTTTAATATTTAAAAAAAAATCAGTGTGATGATGTTTGGAGTCGTACCCCTTGGTGAAATATCATTACAACCTTTTATGAAATGGAGCTTTGGCTCAAAATTTTTGAAACTGGTTCGGTTCCAAACTGAAGCCATGGAGTCGGGAATGGGGTGATTTGCATTGAAGATTGACCGAACCAATAATCCGAAGAATGTAATTTAGCTCATACGTTGGTGAAACTGCGGCGAATCCATACAAAAATCAGTGTAAAGATGTTGCATTTTTCTTCTGTAGTTTTTTGCTATGTCATTTGATACTTTCAGAAAAATTAACGAATGTATTGATAAATTAGTGTTTCGAAAAATTCTAACACTCTCTGGAGCCATCTTTTAGCAAATTTTGAAAAACTTAGTGTGTTTTCTCTGAGCATTATCTTTTTTTTCGACCACTTATTTTAGATTTTCTAGAAGATATTTAGAAAAAAAATCAAAACCGGGTTGCAGATTCCTATTTTTATCTGGCTACGTGCTGAAGAAAATCTGGTAACCTTATTCATGAGTCATCTTCACTATCGCCATCGATGTTATCATGTTGTATAACAATGTTGTCAATTGACGTGATATCAACAAACAATCATCCCAAAAGGAGAGGGTTCAATTCTGAGGATTTTTACATGAAATCAAAATAGTGACAAAATCGGGTCAAAAAAGGTGACAAAATTGGAGTTCGACAAAATCTGGGCAGACATAATCGGTGCGTGACAAAATCGGAGATTCACTGTATTATCTTTATGGTCTTGATTTTGAGTTTTTTTTTTGTTCATGAGTGATCACTACTGACTGATACTACTCAAAATTGATGATGGAGATTAATCATCAAAACTAGAAGTCGAAATCAACTTTGAATTTAGGCCTTTGATGTCCTTCTAGAATCATTAATAACGTGCACTGAAAATTATGTTTCAATAATTAATGTCAAAACTTTGAACGCTGTTTTTTTTTTTAAATTGTTCTAAAAAGACACCGTCTGCATTGCATTGTTGAATCAAACAAACAGAACAAAAAGTATAAATGAAAAAAGACAAAACAACGCAAGGCGGAAGGAGCTTACCGGTTGATTGTCCGGCACCGGGTGATACTCGAGCAGGATTTGATCCAGTGGGGAGCAAAGTTCTTCCACCGTCACGGTTGCCGCCTTCCGGGGGTTCATGAGCACGGTGCCAAAAGCTGGTTCCTGGCGCCCGTCGATGAGCTGCCGGCACTGAATTAAGGCATCACGCGGACCGGAAAATTTGTTCCAGAAACAGTTGCTGAAGTTGTGCGTCAGGCAGAAGATGGCCATACACTTCAGATTGTGCAGCTCCATTGAGTCCTGCTTGGGCGAGGATTGGCCCTGCAGGTAGCACTGGGCGTCCTGTTCCGGGAATATAATCAGATTCATTCGATGCAGCTGCTTTTCAAGGTCCTCCAGCGAAAGTTCGCCCTTCGGTGGGACGATGGGTTGGGGAGCTTGCTGAAACTCGATTCGGTAGCCGGATTTTCTGACATGAATCAGCACCTGAATGGCGGTACAATCCAGGGTGACGGTGACGGTTAGGTCCGATCTGGAAAAAATGAAAGAAACTGCATCAATATAGTGAATGGCATTCAGAATGCTTCAGTTTCATCTTTGTAGCAGTAAAATCAATCTCATGATAGGGTTGAAGTGTTTTGTAAGTAAGTAAGTAGATGATTTTTTATGCAACATCTATTCCCTTTTTTGAAAAATCTTGTTGAATGATTAAAATTGGTTAAGAAATGCGTTGTTCTCTGGATGGGCTTGTGATATAGCTCAGTTGGCAAGTCTGTTGTCTCCTGAGCCGATGTCCACGAGTTCGAGCCCAAGAGTAAACATCGAACACAGTTGTACCGGATAAGTTTTTCAATAACGATCCGCCAACTGTAACGTTGATAAAGTCGCGAATGCCATAAAGATGGTAAAACGACTATAATCGAAACAAAAAAAAAAAAGTTGTTCTCTGGATCCAGGAACGAATTTTAAATTTTGAACATATCAATTGAATAACAAAAAGTGAGATCAACATGCTTCGACTTACGCTTTTCCCGTTTTTCTCATGTCCCATGATCGGAACGGCAAATTGTAATACTTCTCGGTAGCGATCCCGAATATGCCCAGCCGGTCGACCGTAAACGAGATCCTCTTATTAACTGGGTCGTATTCCTGCTCCTGGATGTTCTTCGTCGACCACCTTCCAATTGGATGTTCTCCAATTTCAACCGGTCTGTCATCTTCAAGCGAAGGATACTCTGTACTGGGCGCATTATCTTCAATGAATGACGCTTGCATTGACTTTCGGCGTTTCTTTTTGGGCTTTGGGCGTCTTTCGATGGACGACACTCTTTTGGAGAACCTTTTGAGGAACGCTTCCAGTGCCATCATTCGTGAGGTTTGTCTCGATACACGTTGCTGGGAAGAGCGTCTTCTGCTAGTGTCACGACGTTCTTCATCGATCTGTTCCTCTTCCGGGGGTTCCGGAAATATCGGTTGCTGCACTTCCCTCAGATAGTGTAGAAGTTGCATAAAGTTAGAAAGTAGATCTATGATTGCATCAGAACTGAAAGGGTCCTCAGAGGGGATGTTTTCGAAGAGTTTTTGGAGCAGATCTTGGAAATTAGACTCTTGCACATCGAAAGATTTTTCGATGATTTCCACGCACGGAATGACGACGTTGGGGGCAAAAAGATATGCAGGTTCTTGTTGAGCCGTTTTCAAATCGTATAGTAAAGCTTCGACAGGGATTGGAATTTCAGTGCTTATCAAAGGGCCCCAAATTGGAGCTGTCTTTTCTGTGCCACCGACATCTTTGTTATCAGGAAGCTCGAATTGTTCTGGAATCAACGAAAATAAAAAATATGATACAAATTCGACAGGGTTGTACTTTTATTTTTTGTACTTTCATTTTGTTTACTAGTTCATTTGATTGGAAAAATTCTGATTATTTTGAAGGGAAATGCTATCAATCAATGCTATCAATGCTTGTTTTTAGCAAAATTGGTAAGCTTAGTTGTATTTCAATAAAGGACGGGATTATTTCATAGTTATGAGCCAAAAATTGTGACTAGTGACCCATTCTTTTCATCACATGTCGTTAGTTTAGTTAGATTTTTCGAAATGAAAGCATGCTATGAATGATTGTTTTGGTAAAGATAGATTTTTTTATTATGTCATTGAACATTGAGATCTCCAATATTTCGGCTACATGATGGTCATGAGAAAAATTACCAGTGCTTTTTCCGGCAACTTTGCTTCCCAATCTAATTTTCAATACCTGTACCAAACGCTTATAAACAATAGTAAAAAAAATTGATATAAGATTTTAAAGTAGCCTTTTTTTTTAAATTACATTTGGTTTCCAAATTTCATTCATTGCCCACTCTTCTTATACGAGAAATATATGTACTTCACGTGAATATGAATGGTATTTACATACACGTATTCGGACTAAATCTGCCATGACATGATCCATGACTCATCTTATTTTCTTAGGTATTGGCGATTTGCAGCAAAACAATTTGACATGCAGCGTAAACTGATATTTGCTTATGGAACTAACAAAAAGGTGATGATAGCTGTTTTTTTAACGTGGCAGTACATACAAATTGTTTTTGAAATCGATTTTTTTTATGGAAACTGCCTATATCTGATACCCTTTTTAAAAATAATCCTTTGCAAGTTAGCTTTAATTTTATATGAATTAAAATATCAATAGTAGGAAAACTACCTTATGTTCCAGTGAGAGATGAACTAGCTGTGCTAGATTTGGACTACATGTTCGAAATCTATCATTTTCTAAAAGCTATCGATCTTCTTCTATAATTCTTTTTTATTTTCATATTTCCCTTTCTATCTTCCTTTATTCTCTCACAAAGTGTTAAGTTAAGCCAACAATTGTAAACAACCAAAATTGACTTTGGCTCCTTAAAGCCTAAAGGTATGAGCCGTTTCAAATAAAGAAATTGTAAAAAAAAATCAATATTATAAATTATTCACTCCAAAAATTTCAATTCCATAGAAGGCTATTTGAAGCTCTATTTGAAACTTTAGTTAAAGGCTATTTGAGAGATATTTTGAAACTTTCAAACATGTATTCGAGAAAATTCGGTACCCTTTGTTATCAAAAATTTTAAGGCACGCGGTTAAGTAGATATGAGACTTTTTGTTGATTGGGTAGATTTTCCTCCATGTCAGTTTTATTGACTATTTCATCCATGATCTAAAATAAGTTTAAACGTAATAACATTTCAAACGGACAAAACAAAAACTTTTGATAACTCTTCAAAAATGACCAAGAGTTTTCCCATCAAAAATAATTGAATTCTTGACTAAAAAGTACAAAACCTCAGATTCTTATAATTTTTGCACTTATAACATAACTATCTGGTTTCGAGTTCTGAATCTAATATTTGAACTCAGACAATTATAACTATTCATTTAGATCTCAATTTTTAACTTTTTCCATCAGGCAATCACATAAAATGCACGACAACACTACTAAATCCACAAAACATCAACCACATTCGTATTGACTGACAAAGTTATCTGTTGTTAGGATTTCATCAGATTCGGAGATTTTCTTACAGAAAAAAAAATAAATCTAAGAATGAAAAATCAGAACCAACACTTTGGTTGGCTTTCCTTACAAAAATATGAAACTTTGTTGAATTTATCAAAATTCTATCTCTTTTCAGAGCAGAGTAGAAAAAGTTTTATTTAAAAATAAGTTTTCTATACTTAACTATAGTTCGATGAGGATTTACATGAATGAAATGTTCTGAACATTTGTTGCGACATACAAATTACACATTTTGCACAAGATTGGTATGGAAACACGCAAAACACACCAAATATATTCTTGTGGTGTTCAAATATAAGCGCGTGGAGACAAATGCTTCCTAAAGACATGAACCCAAAAAACTGTCCAGAGATTCGTCAAATTGAAACGTTTTGGGCTTTGACGAAGGAAAATCAGAAAAAATACATGAAACCAGCAGACAGTGTTGATAAACTTAAGAAAGATTGGCCAAAAGTGACCAGTTTAAAAATTTAAGTTTTGCTGGAAATAATAACAATCTTAAAAAATTACAATAAAGGAGGCAATTTATTTCATAAACCATTTTTATTCATGACCATCACACAAATTTGAAAAAATTATAAACTATACTGATTCGATTCAAAATAAATCAGAATCAAAGTTTCAAATCCATGCTTTTTCTGGTAAGTTATTAATTGATATTTAAAAAAATTGATTCTTATTTTGAACTAAATATATTTTGTCAATATCATCCAAATACTAAAAACGAATGAATAATTAAAATCTCGACTAAAAACAGAGTTTGAATCTTTGCACATAAGATTCAGTGCAAAGAAATAGAGCACATAAAATATTTAACCAGGTTTAAAAAGAAATCGAACCCACATTCTAAAATGAATTTCAGATCAGCTCAGTAAAATATCGTGGTTGAAAATTTTTATGCAAAATTCCTCTGTTCAACTTCAATTAAAAATGATATTTAATCACGATTTGGAAAGTAAATCAATATGGAAATAATATTCGTCTTGATCTTAAAATTTTTTTGTAGAAATCACATAGATGATGATTGAATCTACGTCTCGGTGGTCGAGTGGTTAGCGTGGTAAGGCGGTAATCGCTGGTTCGCCGATGGCATGGGTTCGATTCCCATCTCGGTACTGGGTGTTAAATGTTAATCTTAAGTTGTCCACGTCATTTATTCAGTCTGTAAAGCCTAAATCGGCTAAGACGGTGTATATCTTTTTTTTTTTAATCGAATTTTATAAAAAAAATGTTTAATTTTATTTCAAGAGTGTACAAATACAAATTTGTAGGTCTTCAAGAAAATTATTATTGCAAATCAGATCAATGCAGAATTGAAAAAACAAAGGCAAACTCATTACAAATATTACAAAAAATTTGATTCGACTTTAAAATTCCGTAAATTTATTTGAATATAAAAAAATTAAATTCAATTTATCGGCCTTGTCAGTAAAAGTGTTGTTTTAGTGAGAACATTTCCAAATTATGAAAATGAAAACCCGATCCATGAGGAACAAATTGCTTCTGCAAACTTTCTAATCAAATTCTAATCGCTCATTTTAAATATATATTCATTTCTCCTTATTTTCATAATCTTGAAATGCTCTTACTTAAAGAATATACTTTTCAGCGATAAGGTCGATAAATTCAGTTAAGAAACATAACTAGCGGTGACTTCACTTATCATAAATTAAAATGAAAATATAATAAAGAAATTTCGGGTACCTATCTTCTTATTATAGATTTGGAAGATTTTGGTGTTTTGAACCCGAATCTTTTGTCACATTTTTGTAACTATCCCTCGTTTTGATAACATGAAGATTAGAAGATTAAAAGTGAATCAGTTTTGAGTTTAATCAATCGTTGATAACTGATTAACTATCCTAAATAAATGAAAGAAAAAGACTAATTTTAAAATGTTTTTTTATGATTAATCCAATTAAGGAATAATATTTTTAAAATCATTATCATGATGATGTTTACAATGATGCTTCTTCAATAGTAAAGTTCTACAGTTTGTTTTTTAAATTTAAAAAAAAAACAAGTGTTTCTAACATTAATTAAGAAAGTTTTTTAAAAGTTAAAGATTTATTTCCTATAACACATTAGCTGAAGTTTGCAAAACGATTCGATTTTTGCTTTTAAATTTAATTCAATTTTGTTGAAACTTCTTAAAAAATTCGTTAACATTCTATTTTTCACAGGATTGGAAAAGAACAAAAGAACAAACAAATTGAAATCTTATATAAATTTTTTCGTAGATGACAATTTACATGAGATTTTGAATGAAATTGATAAAAACCTTTATTTTAAAATTTGATGTAATGTTTTAAAGTTTTGTCAGAAAAGTGAATAAATTTCTTACAAAATTTGTAAAGATATAAAAGATTTTTTAAGTAACAAAAAGTGAGTAGTAATAAACTGCCGCTTATAGCAAGTCCGTCCCATTTGCGTTTTTGTTGAGTTGAGGAAACAGCAATTGAATTTTGTTACTTGTTTTGAGAAATTTCGTATTTTTCCGTGGTTTTGATGGCAGCAATCAACAGCATTTGTAACTTACGTGACAAACAAAAACTTTTGCATCATTGCTCGTTCAAAAATTCCAAAATTTAGTTTGTTTGTGTTGAAAATTATATTCTTAGACGCATATGCGACTATTCTCATGGTAGGTATCTAGCAAAAATGATAGCAAGTCAGTCCCATTCCATAGCCAACTGCAAACGCTGATGAAAAAACAAGGCTAGAAGAGAGCTAGTTCCGGTCTATCGGAACCTATTTCTTGGACAATAAGCATTCCAGATTGCCCAATTTTAACCAGGCTATCGGATCTTTAAAGAACAAATGGATAGTACTCGGTCTGGTGCAGTTGCCTGGATATCGAGGTAAAAAACCCGATTTTTTCAAAATTTTTTTCACAATTTTTGCAAAGCCCAAACCAAAAACATTTATTTAAATCCTGAAATGTACTATTTTTGGGACAAATTACTTCGAATATTAAATAAAATAGCTTCGCATACATTCTTGGAATAGTAAAATAAGATTTGAACGCCCGCCGTTGATGTGCCTTGGTAAAAAATTTGTTTTCATGTGTATATTTTTACCTTTTCTCTTGACATTTATAGGAAAATACATGGATTTTGACCGGATTTGACCGGTTATGGCCCGGTTTTTTGAGTTCAAACTTTAAAAATCCATTGCCCAGGAGATTGCCTTATTTTTGGGTGAAAATGATCAAATTTTCCCGGCCGGATATGTTCAAAAATTAACTTAGAAAGCTTAATGTAGGGTATGAAAAGGACTGTGAGTGAAGACCTCTTTTTCGTTATCATTTTATACAATTAAAATTTTAAAATAGAATGTTCGGAAGAATAGCAAAAAATATGTCACTTTTTTAAAACATGCGAGAAATTGCTGTAACAACCAGTTTGATCTGTATCATATCCAATATAACTGCAGGCTGCACAACTGTTTTTTTTTTTTTTTTTTTTTATTGAAGATAAAAGATAACTTACATCTAAAATTACAAAAGTTTTCCTCTTTTCTATCTAAATTTTTCTATTTTGTATTTCTATGAATAACCTGTCTAATTACGAAAATCGTTTAACATTTCTACTCCACATTTAATCTATTGCCGAACTGCTTATCAAAAATCTTTCGATTCTCCCATCGTAAATCACGCAGCTCTTTTTTGAAAACAAACAAGTTTGCATTTGGATAATGTTGAAGGCAATGCGAAATCCCACGAATACACCACCATAAAGTTGCTTTATCATCTTTACTTTTATCGTCGATCTCAAATGACAGAACATCTTCCAAATTGTTGATCCTTTTTTTTACATTTTTTCAATACTACCATTCTTATCCAATCGACTACTTCTTTAGCATTTTTACACTCAGATATTCTGTGGTGGTTACTATCAGTACTCGCGCAGAGTTCACAGTTACTATCATTTAAACGGCCTATATTATACGCAAATAGTTTTTCTTTATTTGGAACAATATTATTAGTAAAAGCAAATATACTAGATCTATCGGAGAACGAAATAAACGGCTTGTTGAAATTTTTCCATACTGTGTCCCACTTAATAGCTGAAAAATCATGTTTTATTTGAGGGACAATTTGTTTTCTATCTATCAAATGATTACAGTCCCTCCACTATCATGGGTCACACGCAATTATTAGTCACCGGCCATTTAAACTCCTGATATCTACTGAACTAAAAGAATTTTTTTCATAACACTATTTTTAGTTTATCGATAATATCATAAAAATGCATTAAAATTATTATGTGTGCGCTTAATACCAGTAAAATTGCAGTTTGATAAGTTTTTGTCATACGTTGATAATTATCTGCTGAACTATCGCAAAAAATTCCAATGTTATAAGGATGACATCTTAAACCGTTAAGCCCCTTATGCGGGTATTTGAAAAATTCCAACAAAATAAATAGGTTTTATATAAGCAAAAAGGACGAGTATACGTTTTCCAAATGAAACTGAGCGAATAAAACGCGAAATTTCAAAATTATTTACAAAATAAAATTGACCCATAATTGTTACAACTTCTACCAAATTTCACACAATCATGGGTCACTTTTTTGCTAGCAAAGCCAAACATTTCTTGGTTGCTATAGCTCTACCCAAATGCCCCTTGAATTCATACTATCAAAGAATGCCCCTGAATGTTTGCCAGAATCGCGATGATTTCCATGTTGATATTCGGGTGTTGTCATGGACTTCTATGTGACTAATAATTGTGAGCAATTTGACTAATAATTGTTACGTGCTACAATTTTGACCCATAATTGTGGTTTGGAAAAACGCTTTTGGTTTCGGTAAATTATGTTATTTTTTAACAAAACTGAAAATAAAAACACATTCGAACTCAAAGAGGAAGCATTTTATGACTGAAATTCATGCAAAGCTTGGTATTTGGTCAACTATCACCCGAATAAACAAGCATTTTGTGGTGAAAGGATACGTTAAGTGACTAATGATTGTGGGGGGACTGTATATATCAAAGCACAACTATTTAACTCAGATTTCGTTTTCAAACCACTTGCAGCTGCTAACCAATCTCTGAAGTAGTACGTCAAATTTTGTGGTTTAGAATAATTCAGAATGTACATTTCTTCACTTTTGTTGTCTATTAAAATTGTTTTAGCTAATAAGGATTTCATTTTTGAATCAGGATCTACCAAATTCAATCCGCCATCAGTACATTTTAGATATAACTGTTCTCGTTTTACTTTGAAAATATATCCAGACCATAGAAATTTACAAACCACTGCTTTAATCTCAGCAGTATGCTTGTTCGATGCTGGAAAGACTTGGGATAGGTACCACAACTCAGATAGAACGAATGCATTCAATATCCAGCTCTTTTGGAAAATATTGAGATTTCGTGTTCCGTGTGTATGCAAGAAATAGTTAATGCTTCTTATTACTCGATCATAATTAACTGTTGTTATATTGGTTATTTTGCTGTTGAATTCTACGCCAAGAATCTTAACAGAATCTACCTCTTTAATAAGTCAAATGATTCAAAACAATTGAGACTTTGCATAAGTTGGCTAAATTCTGCATCGTTCCTAATGAATATATTAATATCATCGGCATACGCGATGATATTTATGAATTTGTTATAAATAAGTACTCCAGGAATTTTGTTAGATATCCGCCTCAACAGTGGTTCTATATATAAAGTAAACAGTATCATGCTTAGAGGACATCCTTGTCTTACAGACTCTTTTATCATTATCTCATCAGTAAAAAATCCATTGAAAAGTATTCGCGATTTGCCAAAATTTTTGTAAATAACTTATAGTCACAGTTCAGTAGACTTATTGGACGAACATTGTCTAACTCATATTTTGATCCTTTTTTGGGAATCAAAGTAATTATTCCTGAATTAAAGACAGAGGGTGGCTCAACATTACCGGACAAATAATCATTGTAGATTTTGACTAACTCTTCTTTAAGAATATCGAAATGTTTCATGTAGAATTCTTAAGAAAGTCAATCTGGACCTGGAATTTTTTTCTTGGAACATTGTTTTAAGGTATCTTGAATTTCTTCAGCAGTTATGTTTCTGATTAATTCCCTTTTCTGCTCTTCTGTTAATTGTTTGGTGATTTCATTCAAAGGATTTTGTTCTGAATTCCTATTATTTAATGTTTGTTCTTCAAACTGAGTTGCGAAGTGCTCATAGATTTTCCTTTTTAAATTTGAAGTTTCGTTAATTATTACACCGTTTTCTTTTAATTTTAAATTTCCTGTTTTAACATATCTTTGTATTGAAGATGAAACTTGAAAAATAGTGATGGTTTCTTTTTGGATTAGACTAAAGTCATCTAGCTTGTTGCAGAAATATTCTAACCTTTTGGATTCTAATTCCATTAGTCGAACTTTAACTAAATCCATATCTTTTTTAACATCTTCACCGTGGTGTTTTCTCAGTTGCCAGTTGTTCAATATCCCATAAAAATAACTCTTCTCCTGTATAGATGCCTGATTTTGTTTTCAATTTTCTGTTTTGTACAAATATTTCGTTTTTGGTTTAACTACGCTGTTCCACCACTCACTACGATCTCTGCAATGTAAAGATCTAGTCTTCCAGCTGAAGTAATCTCGTTCAAAACTTTCGTTTACTTGATTGTTTTCCAAAATTTGCCTATTTAGTTTCCAATAACCTCTACCATTTAATGACAGTAAATTAGCATCATGTCTTGTTTTTATCACCACTGGCAATGATCTGAAAACGGAACTGATATTGTTTCAGCATCAATGACTACCTTAAAAAATTCTGACTGTACGTAAAATCGATCAAGTCTTGAACTAGAGTTTAGTCTTGTGAATGTAAAGTGATTTTTTTTTCAAAGCAAGAAGAACATCAATCAAATCGAAACTTTCAACAAGCCGCTTTAAACCATTTGAAAAATTTTTTTGGCCACTCGTTGTGTCTGTTGGATTGAGAACACAATTGAAGTCCCCACCAATAACATTTTGAACCACCCCAGATTTAGCAAAATGTACAGCTAAGTTGGTCAGAAAAATATCTTCTCTTTCTTTCTTTTTGTTATTTCCGGAAAATGCATATATGTTAATATAGTTGATACCATTCACAATAATTGAAACAATCCTGCCATTTGGATCCAATATGAGGTTTGAGTATTCGAAGGATTTCCTCAACAAGATTCCCGTACCCATCCCCTGCGAATTGACATTTACAACAGCGATATGCGATGGAATGAATGAAAAATTTTCGTAACTAAGCTCCTGAAGAAAAACTAAATCCAAGTCCCCCCCCCCCCGAAGATTTATTACTCGCAGACACTTTTCGTTGCTTCGACCTACCTCTCGTCAACATACTCTGGGCAATGGAAATACTTGCCGTCGGGACGCTGCCACCGCTTTCACACGCTTTGGAAACCGATTCGGATGATGATTCGGACTTGATTCCTCCTTCGATCTCCCTCATCACTCGACCACGCTTCGTTCTTTTTGCTGCTACCGTCGTGAAAACCTCTTCGTCATCAGCATCATTCGCCGTCGTGATATCTTCATCGCAAAATTCCACGTCTTCGGATCGCTCGTGTTCGTCAGGTTTTTTGATGATTAAACCCGACTCATCCATGTGGGACACAAGATCATCTCGTGCCACGACCTCTTCTTCGTTGTTTTTTTCCGTCGATCTAGCGTCGATTTCACTCGATTCTCCTCGAACCGATTCGTCAGTTCTTCCAGCTTGTGGTAAGGTTCCAGTTTTTTTCAGAGGAGTAGTGCCCAACACCGTCATACCCCCCTCATCCTTCTTCTGTTTGGCTCCGGAATTTGGAAGCCAACGACTTGAGCCAGCCGCGACTTCGCTATAACTTGCAGGAGCGTTCTGATGTTGGTTAAGACGATCACTCACTCTGACACGTTTCGGGCAGTTCACTTTTTTATGGTCTGTACTGCCACAAACGAAACACTTGTGCAGAAGCCCATCATAATACACACGGGCTTGGAAATTCCTCACATGTATAGCTGAGGGAATTTCGTGCTGGATTTCCATGTGCACACCTCTCACCGATGTCCATATAGGAAAGCTGGTGTCCGCTCCGTATCGTACCCGAACCATTCTCTGGATGATGCCAAACTTCGACAAAACCTCGGAAATCTCCCCGTCTTCAATCTCAGGAGACAGATTGAAGATTCTGACGTACTTGAAGACACTTGAAGCAGCCGAAAACGTCACGGTCGTTGATAAATTCTTATCATACGAGAACTCCATAGATGAGGGCAAGCGCAAAAGAGCTTCCTTCATCTGGTCTTCCGTCTTAAATTTCACGTACACGCAATGTTCCTTAGGTTCCTTATACATCGCCAGCAAATTCTCAGAAGAAAGTCTCATCTTCAATTTCATAAATTGGAAAATTCCCAATTCCGATGGTTCCTGTTTACCGGGTCCGAAATAAATGCGGAGCGAGTTAGTTCGTGCTTCCTCCATCTTATATGATTACAAACTTTTTCCGATTTATTTAAGATGGCCACTGCTCTAAACCGAACAATGGCTAGACTCTTCGTAAACAGTAGCTTTAGCTACACACGCGATGAAAATAGCCGCTCTATTGTAAGAAGTCGACTGCTCTACTCGGCGTCTCAAACCGAACTACTGTTTCAATATCAACGTTATATTTCAACGTTATTTTCACACTACATGGTCGTCTAAAACTATAATTATTGACTTTGGGGCCGACTTGTGATGATTTTCTCGATGGGACCGACTTGCGAGCCACCGCACGTATTGGAAACAGGAGTTATGACTGTCTTACCCTCAATTCCTTTACATTTGGACATGAAAACTTTAAACCAAATCAGAATTATTTCATGCGATTTTTTTCCGAGGAATCCAATGAAGGCTATTTGAGCCACCGCACGCATTGAAAAATGTAGTTATAGCTGTTTATACCCTCAATTCCACTACATCTTTTCAATTATTTCAGAAGAAAGCATGTTCGGACTTGAAATTGCAAAAATTGCATAAGAGAAGACTTTTGTTGTTCAACATTTTGAAGTCTAAATTTTTTTTTTCGGGATTGTTAAAAAAATATTGAGTAATTATGGATTAAAAAGGTACTATAACTCCGTTCGTATATTTGTGCGGCGTCTGAAACTACGTCCAATCGATTCTCTGGACATTTTCACTATAGAAAAGTACTTTATAATGGATTTGTTTCGTGTAGGAGGGAAGATATTGAATTTCTTCGCGGTTTATTCACTTTTTTCCCCATTGTGCAATAGCCCTCAATGCTCAAATCTCCTTAAATTCAGGCAAAATTTTCAACGTAATCAGTATTACAATTAAAAGTGCATTAAAAAAAAGCATAAAAAAAGTGATTGAACTTTTTTTTAACAAGTTCAAAATTCACTGTTGAATCGAATTGAAAGAGTTGCACTGATTTACTGATTTTGAATGTTTATTATATTTTTAAATTTACTTTGAACACAGAAATGGGATTCGGTCTCAGGTTTCACCATTATTTGTATGATTTAAAATGGAGATTCTGAATCTTATCTGTGTCAAGATTTTCATCTGTTATCTTTGCTTTGTATCTTGTTCGACTTACATAAATGTTGCTTGATCAGATAAGTTCACTAACCGACTAAAGTCTGTTAAAAAAAAAATCATTCTCTACTCTAAACTGAATAAAGATTTTGATGAGCGATAAATACCTAATTAAAAAAAGACGATATCTTGTCACAATTTACCCACCTTGCGGTTGGTCGGAGCTTTCCGCGTCCAAATCCTTCAACAAGTGGAACTCTTTGTAAAGCATTTCATTCAGCTTTTTCTCGATGAGAATTTTCTGCTCCCCGACAAAAGCTTTCTTCAGTGCCAGGTACAGGGCGTGAAGCTCGGCAAAAAACTTATACCCATCCGGAAGCCGCGGCAGAATCAGATCCTTAATCAAAAAGTGTAGCTTCGTCGAAACGGGGACATCGGTCAAGTTGATGTCCCGAACAAATGTTATTTTGTGTGGGTTTTTGATGATTTTCGGTGCACTGAAGAGTTTTTTGGATTCCTCCTCTTCAATACGCTCCTTGTTGAGATGAGCTTGTTGCATCTCGATTGGATATCGGAAGAAATCCTCGCTCTGCTCCCAGTACTCCCAGGTGCAAACAACCGGGGCGTTCCACCAGAAGCACTCGCTGCGAAGTTGGATATCGAATTTGATAAGTTCCGAATCCGATTCGCTAACAAAAACCTTTTCGGTCAATTTGAGCCCCAATGGAAGGGTTGTATACAGGAAATCAGTTCGCATTTCCGAGGGTTGGGGAAGTTTGCACAATCTCCGGAATGTCAAAAGACCGCCCGTCAGTCGATGGGAGCGTAAATTTATGTAACCCTTCGGAAGGTTTAATGAATTCGGTCCAATCCGTTCCATCTTTTCCTGGTACTGCTGCCATTCAAGTGTTAAATATTCAGCATCAATGTCAACCGTCGTTTCACTTGTCACAATTGGCGGTGGAACAGCCGGTAAACCGTTCTTTGCTTTTCCCTTTTTGCCTTTCTTTTTGGCGCCCTTTTGCTTGGCTGCCGGTCCAGGTTTGGCCCCCGGAGTACTCTTTCCAGCTGCTTCCGCCAGCTCCAACTCCCTCTGTTTCAAATCTGCCTCGTACTTCTGCCGCACAGATTTCATCTTGTTCAACGCTTGTTCCCGCAGCCGATTCCTGTCGGCCCATTCCATCTCCTGGGAGGCAATCAGATCCGGAACCTGCTCGGCGAGACCGCACTGGAAGGTCGGATCCAAATCCGAATAGTGGTCGAATCCACTCCAATATCCTTGAAGCATCGCTTCCTTCAGATCCAGAGACAGGGGCCGGTGCAATTCGGTCTGCAGCGAGCTCATCGAGAAAGATTTCGCCAGGTAGTTGCTGGAATTAGGAAGATTAATGACTTTGTTTGGAAAATAAATGAAATGCGCATTGTTAGCTTTTCATACTATAATGGCGGCAAAGGAACGTCACGAAAGCTCCAAAGATAAAAGCATAGGATGTCCGATGAGAAGGAAAACTCGGCCGTTATTTCATCCAGGGCTCTGGAAACAGAAGAGAAGAATTACATCTTCGTTAAAGTATAATTAATTGTGACTTTGAGAAACAGAAACAAAAACTAGCTCTCACCAGAACTATACCATTAATAAGGAATTTGTGTGAGTCGTTCGTCCAAAAAAAGGGCATGATTATTTGCCCATGGAAACAACAACCAAGAGACAGAGAAGTAGAAGAAATTAATCAACTGAGTAATCAAATGAAACATTGGTACACAGACCACAAGGACACTTCAGATTAAGATTAAACTGAAATGCATAAAATCATGTTACAAAGAGCTAAGAATGATAATCTAACAAAAAACAATATGGCCCAAATTTTAGAATCAATATTTAACCTATTATAGAGTCAGATAATGCTCTCGAGGAGCCCGTTGCAATAGACTGAGTCAATTTGGGGTCATTTTTGAAATTCTCAAACCCTGGGGCCTTATAAGTTTTGTTTTGGTGCAAAACTTATTCATGATTTTTTGCGGAATTTTTAAGTTTCGTTCACATGAGTAAATTTGAACTTGATGATTTTTATCAGAATTTTTAAGTAACGTTTACCTACATGAGTAAATTTGAACATTTAGGTTTGTATGGGAAAAATTATTATTTTGTACTGAAAAATCAACAACATTTTTGTTGCTTCAGTGGGAGCGAGTTGGCTAATAATTTTTGTGCCAATTTATGAAATCTCTAAAGGAAATTTTCCGTTGGACAATTTTGTTTAAGATCTTAACTTCGTATCTTATTGGGCGAAAAATTTATTAGCTGTTTAACAAGGGTATCTATGTCTTTCGGCATTGATAAACAATAAATTCCATTGACAGCACTGCTTGTGCTCCGCGAAGTATTGCATGAAAAGTTGTCATGCAATACCTCGCTAAGATTGCAAAGATGTCAATTGAATTTATTGTTTATCAATGTCAAAAGACATAGACACCCTTGTTAAACAGCTCATAACTTGTTCGCCTAATAAGATACGAAGCTACGGTCTTGAACAAAATTGTTCAACGGAAAATTTCCTTTAGAGATTTCAATAATTGGCACAAAAACTATTAGGCGGCTCGCTTCCACAGAAGAAACAAAAAATGTTGTTGATTTTTCAGTACAAAATATTCATTTTTCCCATACAAACCTAAATGTTCAAATTTACTCATGTAGGTAAACATTACTTAAAAATTCTGAAAAAAAAATCATGGATGAGTTTTACAGCAAAACGAATCTTTTAAGAACCTAGGGTTTGAGAAATTCAAAAATGACCTCAAATCGACTCAGTCTACCGGGAATTTTCCAAGGGGAGGTCCTTAGCTTTTGAACTTTTCTTTCAATAATATGATTGTAGCAGTTTGTTTTAAATCTTATCTAATTGATTTTGAATACAAGTTACATTTCTGCATAACACGATTTTCTGAGGGAAGCCCCAAAAAGAAAAAAAAAACGAATGAATGAATCCACAGTGAGCGAAAGGAGAATAGTACCACTATGTGTTTTGTTTGTTAAGGGGGGGGTAGGGTCTAACACTTTCAAAAAATCGATTTTTTAATTTTTTTATTTTCTTATTGTAAAACATTTCAAGAATGTTGGGTCAAATTTTCAAGTCAATTGAAGCAAAACTGAAGAAGTTATAGGCCTTTATCTCCTCCTATCTAATACTGCAAGAAAGCAAGAGCAGAAACTTCAAACGCGTTTTTCTCAAAAGCACTTTATTTAATTCCGTGGACATCGTCATTTGAAAACTACTTATCCGATTCTTTTCAAATTTGGAACATATTTTCTACATATGAAATACCAGACCCCAACGTTTTTTTTTTTTTTATTTTTTTACTTTGGGGAGATTTTAGAGGTGAAAAATGGCGGATTTTTAAGTGAAAAATCGTAGTTTTTACTTCAAACGGCCAAAAAAATTTCATAAACATATTTTTAAGTTAAATAAAAACGTTGGGGTCCAGAAAAACATCTATTAAAAATATTTTGCTCTGATTTTTTGAATTCAGAGGATTCTGTGCTGAGATACAGTGTCCACCGCAAATCCTGTTTTCTAAAAGGCATCCTCGAAAATGCTCCGTCACCAGCTTATTTTTCAATATTTTTCTACGAAAAAATTACTAAATGTTCTTTTAACAATGTTTTGTATAATGCAAAAAATTTGAATACATTTGTTTGAACAATAGCTCTAGAAAAAAATCGTGAAAATGGTGTTTTTTTATACCCGTTAGACCCTACCCCCCCCCCTTAAACTATGAATGGTTGAAAATCACCAAAATTTTGTTCTATAATTTGTTTTGCATTATTTGACGGAATAATCAAGCATGAATCAGAAAAAAACAGGAAGGAAATCAAAAACTTTGATTTTTTTTCCGTAAACTACACTTTTTCCAGTTTTAAGTCCTAGATGCCGGCACTATCATGCAGTTAAATCCAAATTAAGCCTCAATATTGATTTTTTAAGGTGTATTAAGGCCCATATAAGCTTTTCCGGATTTGCAAAAGAATGACCAGCACAAGAAAATACCACCGTCAAAATTCCTGCTCATCTCAATTTCCGATTGCATTGCAAATCATACCAATAAAACTGCTAGCCGTCTGGCCCATCAAGCTCCATCGGAAATTACAACATTATTCTGATCATTCGGTACAGAAATTCACTTTCAGTGACCCTGAAGTAATTCTAATTTTTTTTAAATAGTGATCTTAAAACTTCCAAGGCGTTCACACGATACCAAGAACCTACTTATTTCTCGACCAAAATCATCCAGCATACCTGTATTAATCCCGGATATTCGGAAATGTACTTGAATTCGGTTTAATTTCCATCTATAACTTACAACTTGAGAAACAGTGTTTGAATATTTAAAACATTAGTATTTTTTAATTTGAAGTCTGTTTTTTGGATTTAAATTCATCAAAAAATCTATGTTTCGTCATTTTGCATCATACTAATGAATGTTAATGAAGAAATCAAGCAGTTTGATAAAATATTATTGCTCAAATATCAAATTTTTAAACGCTAGATGAGCATCTTTTAAAATCCCCTTATAAATCCTTTGAAAACCTTTGGAATTCTGGAAAACTTCTTGAAATGCAGTTATCTATTCTAATAATTGGTAGAAGCATTAAAATTCACTTTTACATAGTGAATTTTAAGAAATAATCTTGTTTTGTTGGAAAACACAAGTGGTACTATTCTTATTTTGCACCACTTTTTCATATTTTTGGTTCTCAACGCCAATTGCTACGTCCAAAGAAAAGTAAACTTAGGCTTGATTTGTCCGTTGAAAAATTGAAAACAAATTGTTAAAGAAAACATTGGTGATTTTCAATCCTTCATATTTTAACAAGCAAAACACATAGTGGTACTATTCTTATTTCGCTCACTGTATATAGAATTTGAAATTTAGCCAGCGAAAAATGTAATCTTTACATTTTTATTTCATTGCATGATGTATGAATAAAAGAATGAAGATGAGCCTCACTTTCGCTTGAAAAACCATTAAAGAAATTGACAGAATTCTGCTTTAGATAAACATATAATTCACAAATGAAAATTGGAGTAATTTTGCAAAAAAGCAAATTCAAAAGAAGCAAATGGATCAAAAATATATGTTGGAAATCTTAACACAAATTTAAAATCAGTTTTGATAAAGATTCAAAAGATTCAAAATTCTAATCTAGATTTGAACAAATGTTTAGAATTTACAATTAAAACTAAAAAATTGAAGTCATGGCCGTGGGAACGGTGGGCAAGACTTTGGGAGTTGAACCCCCTTCCCCCCATGAAGGTCCAAAAATGCCAAGCAAAATGTTCTTTTTAAAATTAAAAATTTCAAATTTTCAATCTAATTTTGATAGACGACCAAAATTATTCAAGAGTAAAAATCATGAATCAGAACTAAAGCAAGAACTACGAAATATTATCCCAGGTCAACAGTTCCACTTCAGTTTTTCGAACATTTTCTCACTTATTGATAGGAATTTTGTTCCATTTCTAAATTTCAATAAAATAAAAATAATCCTGTCATATTGCCCAGAATTTGCCCGAATTGTTTCACTTAATTTGCGAAAGCAAACAAAATTAAAATTGAGTCATTCAAATTATGTATTTCGCTTCCAATTTTTTTTCAACAAATTGAAAAAAAATTACATTAACGATTAATTGAAGATCGAAATATGATTTAAAATTTTCTGAGGTATTTCTTTAAAACTAAACAATATTTCATGTACTTCTCTTTATAATATCGAAAAATTTCATAAATTTACAAGGCCCGGATACTCGCCGAAAAATATCTGGAAAGCTTAGGTTAGAATTACTACAGATTTTGTGGTTGAGGAGCTGCTAAAATTTTATGTCTGTGATCAGATTTTGAATTCTTTATCCATTATTATTCTCGAATTTCAGTTTTTCATCATTAACACAAAATCCTGATTCGAATCGTGGATTTTTTTCTAACAAATTAGTTGCGTTTTCCATATATGAAACTCATCATTTTGGAATATAAAGGAAAATAATTGATAATTGTAATCAATTTTTGAGATTATGATTTGGAATTTGTATTTTTGACTCGTATAAAGAATCGCAACATGAGAAAGTTTCATTAAGGTGATCCAGATCGAAAACAGTGTGCAATACACAGTATTAGCAACTTTAATTTAAATCCACAAGTTGAATTTCGAATAAATAACTGAAGAAAGAATTCAGAATGAAATCTAGAAATGCAGAATTCAAATAAGAGTTTTGATCAGGTCCGGATGTTTCTCGGGAGCCCCTATCAATCGATTTATTTTCATGCCATCCCATAGAATATGGGAATGTAATACGTTATATTTTTTAACATTCAACGGAACCGAGAATGAGTTTATTATTTTACCTTCAAACAACCATTATTACAGCTTAGAATAAGAAATGCCCGGATTTTGCCCGGGTTTATTCTCATTATCATTCTTAAATCAAACTAAAAGAATACAAATTGTGTTATAATTTTTTTAATTATGCGTCCAAAACAAAATTTTCTGAAAAAAATTCATAAAACTAATCACGAAATTTTTTTGAAAGCTTAAAATACGATTTTAAAATCTGTTTAGAATTTTTTTTTCTCTTTTTTTCTCGATATTTAATGAGTAATTTCTAGGTTTTGACCAAATTTGCCCGGGTTTTGCCAGGATTTTGGTCTACCATTTTGTTGTGTCAGACCATTTTGGATGGGTTTCGGATGTGAATCAGAAACTTGTGTTGTAGTCGACGGATAAAACGAAAGAGATCGTTCCTTTTATTTCTATTTAAAATACAAATACAAAAAAAACAATAACGAGCTGGCAACATTTGGAATTCAAATTTATGGCAAACGGTACGAGGGGTTTTGATAATATTACTAATAACTCAAATCAAGGTGACCAATACGATCGAGATTGATCACATTTTTAAATCAAATGCCCGGATATTGCCAGGGTTTCAGATAAAAATAGCCCGGTTTGTCCGGCCTGAATACGGACTGAAAAAATTCTGGCAACCTTAGCTTAGAAGGTAGTTTCACGTATCTGCAAACAATCATTGTTAAAACACAAACATTTCGGAAGAATTATTGAACCACCAAATCGAAAATGAAAACTTTGATTACAGCTGTCCAATGCAAAATTCTATTCGTTATTTTTTCAATGTCTCAATCACCAACATAAATTCTCTTTTTCACTTGGTGTGTGTTTCGTCGAAAGCAGAATGAGTTTTTCTTGTTTGGCAATTAGGTATTAACATTAGGAATTAACACTTTGAATCCGAAATTAAAGGAATAATAGAAAAAAATTCAATTCAATTTCCATGGAGATACAGTGTAAGAGTTTGAGAGTAAAGTTGAGAGTTAAATTGATCTCAAGATCTTGAGTTTTCAGAGAAACCATGAAACGAGAAATAAAAATCTCAATGAATTTGATTTCTACTGCAAAACCTGAAAGAAGATAAGATTAAAAACATCGAATAAAACATGGTAAATTCGTAATCCAACTATGCGAATACGTTTTGACAAAGATAACTTTCTTAGCAATAAATTTTAATTAAATTATGTAGTTATGTCTTATCCTCAATTTTTTAAATTTTTTAATTTTAGTTTTTTTCATCAGAATAATAATGGATTTTCTAAAAGGAAAATTCTTCCCCTGTGATTTATTGTAAACAAATAAATATTGTCATATTCCCTCATTACATTCTGCTTGAGCCTTTGAAGTGGAAGAGTGTATGCGTGAATTGAAAATGGTCCATTGGAAAATGATATGCTGAATTCCGGATGTTTGGGAATGGATTTTTTTAAAATAAAAGTACCGTAAACTAGGGGAAATTTGACCATTGGGATAACTTTGATCAACATGAAATTTTTGCAGATCATCATCATTAACTAAGTCCGAAAACTGTTTTCTACGTTTGAAAGCCTATAAATTGAGCTTCAAAAAGGCTAAGTTTGGTTGGTAGTTGGCAATTTTTGATATCATTTCAAATGAAATTTAAAAGTTTAAAAATAACTGTGTTTTTCAAAGACTCACGAACAAACACCTCTCCTGATAAAATGGTAGCATTTAGAAGCAAATGGTTTGTTTTATGTGAAAGCTTAACTTTTTTTTGTTTTTATGGTCATTCTATGAAATTTGGATATTTAAAAAAAACGGAGACCTGTATACAACAAATGGATAAGTTTGAAGAAAAATTGAAAATGGGAACAGTGGGAGGAGGGATTTTTACCCCTAAATGTATGCAGAAACATTGTACATGTTTTGAGTATATTTGTTTTTTAAAGAAATCGTTGAAAAATTCAATTGAGTCCGAACAAATTTTAACTATTATTTATGCTTTAAGCCCTCTGTGCTAATTTGCATCAAAACAATAATTTTGAAAATATTGAGATAGAATATTCTGCTAACAATGGTCTTGATTTATACTCCTTACCTAAACTTTTTAAGTGTTACAAAAAAGCAACCTCTTGCAAAATATTCGAAAAAGAATTTAAATAGTTATCAATGTTTCCTCAGATTACGGTACCTCTTAATCGAAAGCATAAAACCTTGATTTAATCAGTAAGAAAAGCTCATATATATTCGAAAATCGAATCAAACACTGAAACTGGTCTGGAAAATTAAAATAGTAACTCAGTATTGCGTATTGGTCTTATTTAAGTAACTACAGTTGTTTTGTTTAATGTGAGCTTAGACAAATTTCAAAAGTGATTAAAAAGTATTTTAGTTAGCCCTTTTTTATATCTATAATATCCGAATATTGTCTGGAATAAAAAATCTAGAATTTTTATTATATGGTTTATTATCAGTTAAATTCAGTAAACATGAATATATTCATGAATTTCATATATTTTTTTTAATTCCTCACAAATAATGTAAAAGCTTAAAATAAAAGCAATTTATCTCTGTACTTCATGCGAGAAATTTGTGCCTTTTGAAAATCGGAGATTATTATCTAATTCCACCTATTCTGTACTGCGAATGTTCTTTCAAAAAGTGATAATTACTGTAACAAATTCAATTTTTTTTGGTGATTGCTCGAAAAATATTTTGACACCAACAATGTTGTTACAGAATGATTAAACCAGAAAAAAAGTTTGTAGGTGATATCATTAAGCCAATTTGTCACATTGGGTACAGTTTTTATGGCATTGAAAAATGTTAAAATTTGTAGGGGAGAGTGGGGTATCATGGGCCACTTTGTTTCTTTACTTCATAATATTTTTATTATAAAAGATAAAAAGAAATGCATTTTCAAGGTGCATCATCATTAGGCATTTTTGTTTATTTTTAAAATAATTGAATTCCAGAGTTCTGAGTGTTTAAAAAAAAAAGATTTTTTTTTTATTTTGAATAACTGTGGGGAAACATGGGCCACCAAACCCAAATTGACATGATTAAGTGCAAAGTTTATGAGTTGACCCAAAACTGAAATTTCATAATTAATTTAGTTATTTTAAAGCAATTTCAGATGAGAAAATAAAAAAGAGAGTTGTGTATGATCGAGTAGTTCGTAATGCTTGGCTCGTGAACGTTTCGGCAAAATTCCTTATAAAGGTTTTTTTTCGTATCTATCGTATTGGAAAAAAATGGATAGGTACATATTTTTAACAACTCTTTATTTGGCATAAGAAAACTTTGCAGATAGGAAAAACGTATTTTAAGTCCTGAATGTGTATAAAATCTATTGAAGTTGCCATTGGTTTAAAGTCACCTTAGTTACAAACAGTTTTTTCACCTATTAATAAACAAGCACCCAAACTGTTAAGACCTTCGTCAGTCATCTTCAGGTTATGGACCCAGCCTAACTGAAAGTACTACTTTTTCAAGATTCCTTTAAGAAGTTTTCAGAACCGAAACAGTAATGAGGAGATTTAAAGAGCGTGTTTATGTAGCTGAATTTCTTGTTGCTCGGGACGTAGCTTTGATGGTGCGATCTGGAAATGAGGTCGTTCAGAAGGTCGGTTATTGCTCGATTTTAAAATTTTATATTAAAAATAAAAACTTGCTTAAGATGCGAGAAATTATATCATCATAATTTTGTAATCATTAAAAGATAACATTATTACAATAAATAAGTTTATAAATTGATTCAGTGTGGTGTTATATAAATGTTGCATCTAACCCCGCTGTTTCATGATGCCCCGTTTGACGGTACCGTAAAACATGGTAACTTTGATCATCGGTGTATATTTGACCATCAATATTTTTTTCCACATTATCATCCATAACTTAGTCTATAGTTTGAATTTTTGAAAACTGTTTTCTACGATTGAAAGCCTGTTAACTGAGTATCAAATAGACAAAATTTGTATTTGTATCTGTTAGTAAAAATGTAAATTCAAAATCATAAAATATCTATCTTTTCCGAGGCTCGCAAACAAACAGCTCTCCTGATGATACTTAAAAAGTATTTAGAAGCGAACGGGTGGTTCAATGTGAATAGACAACTTTAATTCTTTGTGTATGTACAGTTAAAGTGCTATTTTTATAGTCATTTTATGATAATTTTTTTGATATTTAAAAAGCAACGACATTTTCCAAGAGTAAACCCTTATTGGCAAAAGGATAGGAATGCTATTAAATGAATAACTTTGAAGAAAAAATGAAAATGGAAACAGTGGAAGGGCCTTGGGGAATGTATGAAGGTAAAATTTCATCTGTATTTTGAAGCTTATACTATTCAGAAATTATTACAATTTTTGCCCCTAGATGTCTGGAGTATCATTGTTTTTTTTTCGATTATAAATGTTTTCTGAAGAAAACGTTAAAAAGCAAGGCAAAATTGATAATCTAGAATTTGTAAACAATAATATAGGTGTTTGTTATCCTTTATGATCAAGAAAACTCGTTAAAATGGAGACTGATCAATGTAACCCCAAAGTATCAATTCCTAAACAACGACAATATCGATTTTTAAATCAAATTTAAAGTAATTCAAAAAATTTCTGCAACCAATTTTTACGTTCATATGAGTCCAGTACTGGTTTTAAAAATATGAAACATGCCACATTCCCCTTAACAGAAAAAATTATAAAAAATATTGAAAAAAGTGATCAATATTACCCCGGGTTGCGGTAATTTAAAAACTATGAAAGCTAAAAAAAGCTCAGAAATCTAAGAAGCTAAAAAAAACTAAGTTATGATAAATTTGAAATCAAATAAAGAGTCCACCAAAGCTATGAAAGCTTTAAAGCCAAAAAAAAAGAAAGCCAAGAATGATAAAAATCATTAGATATTTAAACGCTAATAAACTTAAAAATAATAAAAAGTAAAAAGCAAAGAAAACGAAAAAAAAAATCAAAAGTTAAGATAGCTGGCCCACAAATTATTTACGGAAAATGTAAATAAGCAACCAAAAGATACATGCTAAAACCAACATGATGTGGTCTGTGAGTGAGCAAACTAATAAAACTCAACTATGCCATCACCGAGTTGCAAATGGACAGTTCAAGTATTTCGGGCAAGTATCACGTAAATAACTCGATGCGCGGGACGAACTGCCGGTTCCGTTCCAAGGTTAGAATCCAGAATTAATCTGTTCCCATTACGCCCAGAACGGACCAACTTTTATCAGCGGTGGAGGCAAAACGACGAATACTCACGTCATATCCCGCCAAATGTTTCCGCCAACGCGGGTTGTAATTTCTTGGATCACGTCCGCAATTTTGCTGCGGATTTCATCCCGGGCCTTGACCACCTCGGCCTGGGGCTGTTCGTGCCGAAAGGAGTCATCAATCAGGGTCAGTATTTGTAGCGCATTCCGGATGCCGGGCAAATACCGTCCGGCTACGAAGTTTTTGTTTCGATCCCTGGAAGCATGAAACGGAAGGGAAACATTCAAGAAGGGAAGGTTACCAACATTTCGGTACTTTTTAGCAATGATATAACAGGATCAGAAATCAGTCAAAAAAGATGTTTTGAAAACTCATAATAAACCCAAATTTAAAAAAAAACCTCTCCTTCAATGGACCATATTTACTAAATCCTACTAGAAGAAGCCCTGAAAGTATTAAATCTTTAAAAAAATCAATGTTCGTTTTAAAGGCTGCCGTTTGAATTCTTTGATTTTTTTTTTGAATAAATTGTAAGAGACTTGTAACATGGAATATTCAAGTATGTCCCTATACATTTCAAAACCAAAGATGGTGGCTCCAGAGAGCGATGTAATTCTTAGAACAAAACATTAGTCGAATGACCAAAAATATGAGATATCATCCAAAAATTTCTAAAGTAGCTGTTTTTTTCGAAATTTCAGAGCTTTAAAACATTTTTAGATTTCAAATTTCTTCTAGAAATAATTGCTCTGAATTTTTTAGTTTCCCCGAAGCTGGCAACCCCCAGAATCCGCTACTGACCTACAAACTCGCATCGTCTCCAGCGGCAGGGAATCGTCCTGGGTCAGCGGCGACCTTTCGTTGACATCCATCGTCCAGCTGGTGAAATTCCGCGCATTCTCTTCCAGCTCGTAACTCCAGCGGTACAGAAATCCGCGTAACTCAGCCGCACTAGCCGGGTTCGGTAGTTTTTCGCACTTCAAATACTGGGCCCAGTTGGATTTCTTCTGCTGCTGTTTTTGCCATTCGGTGGCAGCTTTTTCTATTCCTGGAATTGAGAACGTTCGTATTTTTTTAGGGGGTGCGGAACAATTACATTTGCATTCCAGCGTGTTCCGGTGCAACGAAAAACATCCAAAAAAAAAACAATTATTTATCACTCAATCCATTTTGATTACAACGAAAGCCGTTCGGCAAATTTATACCTACTTCTGAATTGCTTCAGGGTTTCCACCAGCGTTACTCGCCTCTGGTTGTACTGCTTCAATTCAAGATTATCTTTTTCCACTTGGAGGGCTTGTTGTGCGCCCCATTTTTCCGCTGCTTGAGTCTGAAGAATTTCTCTGGAAGGATCAATTGCAAGGTATGAGGGGAAAAGTTAAGGTTAAAAAAAGAAAGATCTATTTACTGTTGCTGTTCGGCAGTTAATTTTGGACCTTTGTTTTTCTTTCCCTTTTTGCCCATTTTCTAAAGTTGGTTTTATTACGGTTTGGACATTAATGAATTGGTTACTTTGATTATATTCAGTCGATAACTTGGACTGATATCTAATAAAATGTTAAATACTTGTAGTTTTTTTCTGGGCAGAAGGAACCCAATGTGGTGTGAAAGTGTACCCCATATTGGAAGCAATTTTAGTTAAGGACTGTTTTCAAAGACATGACACACATAACGTGTGTGAAACTTTATTTGCCGTAGAGTAAATAAAAAATTAAAAATACCTTCTAATGTAAGGTTACGAGATTGTCCGGATTTCTCCCGGATATTAAATAAAAAAAATCAAAAAGTCCGCTCCTGCTCGGTTGCCTTGATATCATTGAAAGAAGTCCGGATTTTGCCCGGATTTATTCAATTTGCCTTGACATACATACCTAAGATTTGATGGCAGACAACTTTGAAATGAAATATTTGCCCGGATATGTGCTATAAAAGTTTTGGCAACCTTATTCTAGAGTAGTTATTTTTTTCAGGGTTTTCTACTTATTTCAGGGTTCCAAAAACCTGGCTCGCGATCGGTTCGGCAAAATTCCTTATATTGGATGGAATAACAATTTTTCATCTTCATTTAGCATAAAAAAAATGTACCAATAGTTAAAACGTGTTTTCGGTTCTGAATGTGTATAAAAAAATAAAAATTAAGGTGGTCCAGGAATCCCAACAAGCTATGATTTGCAAATTGATTTTTGTGATTCATAGATATTTCATCAAAAACTCCTTTTCCACGTGAAAAAACATGACAAAACTTAACTCACAAGCGTATGAATTTATTTTAGTTATGAACTTTAGGTTGGATTGAATTCTGTATCGCAACACTAATCTGATATATTCAGAGCTGCCCACGTTACCCATCTTTCCCCTACATATTTTTTTAATCAAATTCAAATCAATGCGATTTGATACAAAATACAAAATTTTGGGCAGGAATATTACATGTCTACATGTTAAAACAGTTAAAACAATACTATAAGATCATTCAGTGTTATTAAACAATTGAAAAATTGGAATATTAATTTGTTGAAAACGTTATTTTTTTTTTTACAATGACAAAATGAAGGTTTGAGTCACTCAACTTCAAACTTAAGTTTCATTGTTTTGTATTCAAAGAAAAAACACCGCTATAAGCTATGAATCAAACTATTATGCCAATAAAATTTACACATAAACTTTAATTTTGAACACAAAAAATACACAAATCAGAAAAATGTAAATTTAAAATAACATAAAAATTAAGGTTTCACTTAAATTCTGTGAAATATTTGAATAACTTCCCTAAATAGTTTGTTTTGATTTGTACACAAGAATGAACAGTGACAAGATTAAAATATAATCAACATCTTTTGATATAACTATATGATTTTTTTATTTGAAAAATTATGAATTGTGTCGTTTTCAGGATTCAAAAAGTCGTTTTGAAAAAAAAAACTTACTTAAAAAAATTATCTCTGAAAAGCGTGGTTATTTTTTGGTAATACATTTACACAAAATGTTTCTGAGATCAAAAATAATTGATCCATGGTAATTCTTTACCTGGATTATAATGTATGTGTGAGATATCGAGGAAAATATGCAAACTCTAAAGAACGGGCTCAAACCTGGTTAGTTGTGTTATTCAAATGAAAATGGAAATTTCACTGTATTATTATTTGATAAGTTTACTGATTGAAAAAGCTATGCTGCATTCTTGTGTGGTACATTCTTTAACAATCTCTGCACAGTTTTAAAATTTAAAAGCAACAGACTAGGCTTTTGATATAGCTCAGTTGGCAAGTCAGTTGCTTCCTGAGCCAATGTCCGTGAGTTCGAGCCTTAGAGTAATTTCTAATAGATATCAATTTCACATGTTTTTTTTTCTAAATATTCACTTTTCACACTGTTATTGGTAACTAACACTCTCTGGAGCCACCCTCAATCTTTCATTTTTAATAGTTTTTTCAGTATTCATTAAATATTACAAAAGCACAAGAATTGAAAGAAAAAACAAGTAGGTCTATATTTGTATTTCATTCTTGAGAAAAACTACTCTTAAACCAAAAATAGTTTTTTCTTGTTTCAAGTGTCACAAATCACATTTTTGAGATAATAAATATTTTTCATTTACTAAATTTCTCTTCAGGAAAAAAGTTTTCATTGAAACTTATTGCATACTTAAACAAATAAATTTTTTATTTAAATTAAATTTTTAAATAACAATAAATACTCTCTGGAGCCACAATTTTAAATTGTATGAATGACTTTTATCTTATTACTGTTGAATGGAATCATTTTTTTATGATCAATTAATATCATTTAAAATATTCCTAGAGCTTCTGGTATGGAATTTCGTCTAAAAATAAGCTACAAAATTGGGACAACGTACTCTCTGGAGTCACTTTTATTGAAACAATTGATTATCAACATATAAGCTCCCTTTGTTGTTTTAAATGGAGTTTTTACTTTGTTTGCTGGACATTTGTTATATTTAAAAAAAATCATTCCAACTAGAATGAAAAGAAAAAAAGTCAAACCAATGGAATTTTAATTCTATCAAGTCCTAAACCATTAAACTTAATCTTCTTCGAAATTTTATGCAAATATATAGTTATCAAACTGATTGATACAAGCATTCCAATGCACCAAAACTATTTCAATAGTTATTAACAAAAAAAAAAACATTCTCTAACTTCATCGTAATTGACATATTTAAGCTTTCGCAAATACGTTCTAAAAATTAGATTGATTCTTTCCCAGATGTCAAGAACCATCCAACGCTTTTGCAGTCTTTACAAATTTAATAACGAATTTATGGAGGACTCTTTTTTATTTTTGAGGTTTTCTTTTTACAAACATTAAACTAGAATTTATTTAATAATTAAACTTAATGAAATTTCATTGACCCAGTTTGTTGATCAACACGCTTTGAGACACCTCGAAATCAAGTCAGAATAAGCTGCAATTATGCACAAATCAGTGTTTTGGGCCAATCTACAAAATGTGAATTTTTTCTATAGGTACATCCATTGTCATCCAACCATGTAGTTTGCTACGAGTTTTTCACTGACTGCTGTCAACGTGTTCGCTGATTCATTCAGTAGTCTACAAGTTTTGCATGAAATTTGAACTTAAAAAGCTGTGAAAAACGTTAGAAGTTGCCAGTGTTGCCGCTGAACTGTCAATCAGGAAGTTAGTGGTACCATCATATACATTTGCATTATCTCGGGTTACGGTTTTGTTTGTTTTTAAAGTAAAATGTTGCTACTGTAAACCTGCTATAATTTTCAATTTATCGTCATCTGAGTAGATGATCACGAATTAAAGTCTTTGTAGTAATTCTCGAATACAGTTACACCTCAAAGGTTTTTCAACGCCTTTACACCAACAAGGGGAAAGTTGGATAAGACGAACACTTTCGATTTTTTGCCTAAAAACGGTATTCTACTTGTACTGGTGATGATGGGAATTCATTTAATGCGGTGTAGGAAATGAGTTCCTTTCATAAAATAAGTGTTGAACATCTTCTTTTTTTAATTCTTCATCTAATATCAACATGGAAAAAAAATTTATGCACCCTGGAAAATTGAAAAAAAACTTGCGTTCCTCTCTTTCTACAAAATATCGGATACATAGGCGATGGAAGCACAAAATCTGACAGCGATTTTGGGTGAAGTGAAACATAAGCAAAGTGGTTATAAAAACTGAAATTTTAAATCACTGTTTAGGATAAAATGAAGAGAAGATTAAAGTTAATATTAATGTGTTCTCTTATGTCTCTTATTTTGCTGCTCGAAATTAAAATTTAGCCAAAAAAAAAACAATAAAAAATTTTTTTTCTTACTTATGATTATCACGCAAACTAAAAAAAAAATACTTTTTCTGAAATAGAAATGTGCTTAGTTTTTTTAGTTTGAGTTTTTGTATCCAAATATAGTTTTCTGAGGTGGGGTTGAAGTAGAAAACACCGGTTTTTATTTGAAAACAATTGTTTTTATTTGATTTCAAATTCATCGAATAGTATCAACCAGAAAAAATTACTTTTCTTTAAGTTCAATTGAACGGTTGATAAAAAAAATCCGTTGTTCAATCTTGAATTTGATAAAAAAAATTAACCACGATTGGAAATGTGAATTCTCGATTAGAAAAAAAAAACCATTGTGAAATTAGGGGAATATATTCAATAGTTGAGGACTAAATTTTATTTGATACAAAGAAGAAAATCTTTTATTTTATTTCAAGTGTGCAAGTGATCAAATCAAAGATTGAACCTTTTTCTTTATAAAATTTTGATAGTTATCAAAATAGAGGTTAAAAAAGTCGAGTTTTGAAGTTCGAAACAGAAACTTTATATATTACTGCTACTACTTCGAATCATTTTTCGAATTTTCTAAGGCTTAACTTAAAATTATAATCGATTGAAAAACATGATTGAATATATTGAAAATAAATGAAACCGTTATAAATTTTCAATCGAACGTTTTCATGTTTTAAAGTTCAAGCTCCGAATATATTTTCGATTTCAATTGAAAAAATGGGTCACGGAAACGACAGAAGGTGGAAACTATGTTTTTCTTATGAAGAATTTAGTTTCAAAGGCTAACAAAAAGATTTAGTGTTCAGAACATAAAAATCCAGAATAAGAAAACAAAGACAAAGTTTTAAACAATATTTCATAAAATTTAAACAGTTTGACTTTCAAATTCGGAAAATTGATTTTAAATTAAAAAAAAAGATGAAGATCAAAATATAATTTTTTAACGTTTTAGAAGGATTATTTTTCTATTAAAAAAACTCGTCCAACCATTTTAAAAAATTATGAATATTTAGCATTTAATTGACGAATCAAGGGAACAGCATTTTAGTGCCTATGGTTTAATGATTGATTTGATAGATTTAGGCGTTATGAACTCGAATCATTTGTTAAAGTTTGCTTATCAACTTTCATTTTGGCGATATGGAGTTTATGAGCTTTAAAATGTTTGAGTTTTAAGTGAAATCAATCACTGATGAAATAGCAACACTACGTTAATGAAATAATCTGATCCTGAATTTGTTTATTATATTTATTTCGTTCAATTAACGAGAAAATTTGGAAAGATATGATGATGCATGATATAAATAAGTTAAGTTCTACAGTTTTTAAAAATATCATTCAAAGTGTTTCTGACATTACTGAAAAAAGTTTTTAAGAAATTGAATTCATTCAACAAAATTTGTGCAAACCTGCAAAATGCTTCGACGATTTTGCTATAAAAATATCTCAAATTCAATTTTGTTCTATTCTTCTTAATGGGAAAAACTTAATAAATAAAATACCTCCATAACTTTTTTCGCAGAACTCAAAATTACTTGAAGTCTTGGGGAAAGTTGCTAAATGATTAAAAATCTTAATTTAAAAATGTTGTGTTTTTGTGTTAAAGGTTATTAAAAAAAACAAAAGCTGATAGAAAAATTGCAAATTTAGATACAGGGCAACCAAATTAGGAAAAATTAGCTAAGAAGAACAAAAAAATACTACATAAAATTAAAACTGAAATTGGTGTCTTGAAGAATATTTCATATCAGCACGATTTTTTGTGGATCAAAATTTTAAGTAATACAGTAGGAGATACTAGGTTTTACATTTTGTTTTGCTCCTGATGACCATCGTAAGTGGTTTCCAACTTGTTGATGTATAAAATTAGTATTCGATGAATTAATTTTGGAGTAAAAATGGTTGGTTTCAAACTCTGAACTTGTTTAGTTACATTTCTTATTAAGAATGTATTCTAAAGACGAGGTAGGGTTTTTGTATATCAAGTTTAGAGTTTTAATACCAAAGGTAATCAAATCGAAATTCACAAATAAAAATAAGTTTCCATTCGTGAACGGCATAGATGTAGTGTCGTAAATTGAAATGTCTCAAGCCTAGATTAAGACTAATTTTCGCCGGATCCGAAGAAAATTTCGGACTTGTTGTTAACACTTATTTAACACCTTTGAAGATCAAGTAATTTCCCGTCACTACGTTAAAAATCTCCCTTGGGGGAGGGGGGGAGGGGGGTCAACCCCTATCCTTCATAATAAAGCGTACACGGACCTCGTTTATAAAATCATAATTAATTCATGGACACAAATCATAAGAAAACACTCACGTGTTGTTCGAAATTGAATAAAATTTTCATAATTTTTGACTTCTTGATGCTGAAGTGTTTTCCGCGAAATTTGGAGGTGGTTGATGTTTCCTAAATCATTGTCAGATTGGTTCCAAGCAGATCTTCTTCGATCTTCTGAATTAATATATCGTAATTCCAGGTCCATGACACTTTTTACAGGTGAGCTATATGCATACCGCCTAATGATTTAAGCTTTCAAAAGATGATTTGAAAGGATGTTTATTCACCTTTGTTTTGCAACAAATACGAAGAAATGGAAAGAAAAACATTAATGGGCGCATAGTTCAGATCTTAATCTGCACTTTTATCATCATTTCATCTATCTACATGGCTTTTTTAATTGAACTTTTTCAAAAGTTAATACTTACTTTTGAAGTAATCAGATTTTCATGAACTTCGCTCCCCATATTTTTATTTTTGTACAGTTTTAAGCAAAACCAACAATGTATGTGTCTAAATATGATTGACGAAAAATAAATAAATTTTAAACGGCAAATAAAAGTTTTCATCTTTAACTGGAAGCATGATCTTCAAACACGCAATACGCGAAAACCGGTGGTATATGAAACTTGTCGTTAAATGATCATATGAATGAAAAATCTATCCATTCTAAACTGACAAAATTTTATTTTCTTTGTTTACATTTTTGTCACCCTATATTGAAAAGTTCACAGTTCGCAGCAGCTATTTCGCCTCCTATAGTAGTGTTCTGAAGTCTATGAAGCTATTTCATCTACTATGTTTATTGAATTTAAAAAAAAAAACAAAATCACCAGCATCGATGATGTCTGTAATTTTTTTGTGATCGACGCGTTCTATTTTACATAAATGAAACTTAAAACTGAAAAAGAGTGTCCTGTGTGTATTAGTCTGTGCTTCCACTTAATGTTTTACCACATCTTTTTTCAGACGATACGTCTCTCTTTTACATGGAAAACTTTTATATACCATTATCAAAAGATTTAGTTTTCAATAGTTTTCTGCCAATGTTCTTACTAAGGAGATTCAACCACACAGTGATCCAAGTATTTCAAACGCCGTTGTAGAAAATGTTGTTAATTTCAAATATCTGGGATACTGTTATACGAAAAAAAAAACTGATGCTATCACATTGATAATCTGTAAAGAAATGTTATCTTTCAGTGGAATGAAATGGAGAGTGAAAAACTTTATACCTCTTCACGTCAAACTGAAGCCCACACCTCAGAGATGGAAACCTTGAGAGCATCGATACTTCAATGTGAAAATCCATAGGACTTCGCTTCAACATCTCTTATCTTATCGAATAAACGAGGGAGTCCAAATTCCGGACTACTCGGAGGCCAAAGATCCTATTATGGCATGGCATGGTATGGCATGGTCTCCATCTTGTTGAAAGAGAACATTCTCTGGCTCTTCTAAGTTTACCTGAATCCACGAAAACGCCTGATTCTGTACGTCTCGGTGGTCGAGTGGTTAGCGTGGTAAGACGGTAATCGCTGGTCCACTGATGGCATGGGTTCGATTCCCATCTCGGTACTGGGTGTTAAATGTTAATCTTAAGTTGTCCACGTCATTTATTCAGTCTGTAAAGCCTAAATCGGCTAAGACGGTGTATGTCTTTTTAATTCTTCAAAAAGTACATGAAGACTTCAGTGTTATTTATCACTCCAGCTTTTCAAACCATTCGAAGAAACCGATCCAAATACCATAATTCAGGTGGGATGCTTGGTAGTAAAATTGAATTTCACATTCTCTAGAACATTCTTAATTTCAGGGATGCAATATACCGGATCAATCGAAAAATGATTTTCGCCTGAAAACATGACGATCAACTGCTTCTTCTGCAATTTGGACAGCAATCTGCTCAAGCGTTCAAGTTATCCTATTCGTTCTGTTATCGAATGATGCTTCGCACTTGCCCTTGATGATGCATTTAAGTCATCTTTAACCAATAGTTTTATGGAAGAATTCGAGATATATGCTTCCTTAGCCAGCATCTCGGTTGACCGTACTGGATTCCCTGTCATATAGCGTAAACAGTACACCCAAAAAAGCGGTTGTAAAATTTCAATGCCACTCGGCGTTAACTTTATGCCAAACATGCGCTGAAAAGTGTTTTGTACCGAAAATGGTGTGATTGGGAAAACCCTACTGGCATAAAGACTTGAACTCCCAAGCGACATGATGCATGACTACTACATTTGAGCTAAATGAAATGAAAAACAATAGTTCATTTATTATGATTTGCATTTTCGTCCAAAAACGAAATTCTCGAGTAACATTTTTCGAAATGAATATAGATGGTATTTTTGAAATTTAAAATACGATTCAAAAGCTGCTGATGTGTTTTTTATGTAAAAAATATCATGTGATTGTCTTTGTTCAAGTCAATTGTCATAAACTTGTATAATGTATAAGATTCTAGAAGATTCAAGAAGTTTTCTTTGATTTTCAAACCACGCGCATGGAATGATCTGGAATTTCCACACGTTTCCAGTTGTTTTCCATGCTCAGAAAGTTCCAGAATCATCTTTATTTGTCAGAAGTGTACGTGTCCGGAACATTCCAGAACGTTCGATGCGCCTATAAACAGCATCTTGCGCAGACTAAGAGTTCTATTATGATTCAATCGTTGTTGTTAATCTGATCCGCATGTTTAAATGTCGTCCGTCGCTTAAGTAACCTACCAATAAGTGCCCTTCCAATGTGAAAAGTAAAGAAAAAACTAATAATAATCAAGAATAATAAAGAGTTAAATTGAAGTGCTAATTAAGCTAATTTTTTTCATTGGTTTGCCAAAAATACAGTCCGTTGCCAAGACAGTCTTCTTAAATAAAAATGGATAGTTCCTGGGTTTTGACCAAATTTGCCCGGATATTGCCCGGATTATGGATTGAAAGTGCCAAGGAAAATCCGCTGATTTTGACGTGCATAACAACCGTTAATGCACGCAGCATTGCCATGTTGCTACTGGGTCATTTTATTCATCAGGGTGGTTCAAGTTGACCCGTTGGTTTCAGAACCATCGTAAGGCATTCACGGTAAAACTACTCCAATCGAAAAAAAATTGCAGCACATCAAAAAATACTTGGTTCAAAAACTTACTTTCGAATATGTTTATCAGAATAAATTAAGGACCCGAAGATTTTTTTAAAATCTCTTTAGGCATACTGTCATTTTTTATAACCCATGAACATGAGAAAACTGGTCTACAAATTATTTGTTTCATTCTTAGAAACAGACCATATGTGGTGTGTTATAAAATGATCCTAGAGGTGTTTCCAGCAGCTCAAAGTAGCTCAACTCGACTAGAAACCACCGTCCATAAGCTAAAGGGCCAATCCCGCTAAACGCCAATAAATCCCACCGGATGTGGTCCGTTTCTTCGATATGGTTGCCCTTGGTATTGGTGTGGAAGCCACGCCGTCAGCCATTTAACATCGCTTGACTGCATCGTCCGTACAAAAGCCCCGGTCCGTCAGTCAAGTCCGGCAAATTGAACTTCCGGCCCACACAACGACGACGACGACGACCCGGTGCTCCGGTTTCCTGTTTCCCGGTTCCCTCTCTCTCGTTTTGACTCGTCCAACTCACAATCATCTCTCAATCGAAGGTTCACGTCCTGCTGAATCGCTCCGAGTCGGATTCAATCTCCATCTATCTCTTCCCATTTCTGCCCACAGACAATAAACTTCTAGACGTTCCTTCGCTGCAACTAAAAGGTAGTTTATGTAGTGCATCGTCTCGGATACGATTCACTGGTTTGTGTTTGCTGTTGATCCTTCACGAAGCCGAGCCAAGTCGAGCAGCGAAAGCAGCAGCTACAGCAAGATGACTTTCTTTGTAAACACACACTAACTGGGACATTCTGGTTAACAATTGGGGCGCAAAGCTCCGGGAATCCCGGGCACCAATTAATCAGTAAGTTTAATGAAATTTCTGAACCCCCCGGTGCGCGACCAACAAACACCGGAGGCAGACAACCTGCCGTATGTATAGTATTTGGATGGGGTAGTGAGGGACAAAACGCACTTATCGGTAGGAACCAGTTATAAACACACTTTATCTTTTCTCCTGTGATCGATACTATTTCGTCAAATATTTTCAACAGCTGAAACTCCAGGACAAATCTCGGTACAGAAAAAGTGCTAAGAAAAACAACTGTCAAATTGATCAGTACGTTCGAATTCGCGTTTTCCTGTAATTTACAGGACTGTTAAATTTTTCCTGTGAGTTCGAAAAGGCGCTCTCTCAAGATTTTCAGTAAATTTAGATATCTTTTCCCCTTTTTTTTATTTTTTTCTTTTCATAAAAATGAATCCCAATGCGTTTGACAATTAGATTGAAATTTAATTTGAAATGAAAAAAAATTTTTTGTTTTCTTTTTTAAGTATTATTTAGCAATGTGGACACATCTCAACCGCAACACAATACACAGGCGGGAAACTTTCTTTGTAAATAAAAAAAATATATATACGTTATAACATTTCCCACCGGCTACCTATGACGTACAACATTTCCCACCGGCTACCTGTGAAACAGAATGGAATAGCGCCACGCGCCAGACAGGTGAACGATGGTATGGTATCAGGTGACACACGCGCAACCGCGCAGGGGACAACCTGGACGACGTGGACGACTCGAACGGTGACCGACGACGCGATGATGGTTATTGCTGACTCGTTAATTATAGTTTAATAAAACAATCAGGGAATCAGCTTTGCTCTTCAGTCTTAGTTTAGGATCAAGTGAATAAAGTTAAAAAGTGAAAAGTGTAACAAAAGTAATAATAAAGTTTTTTTTTTATTACGCTCGGCACGACAAGAGCATAACTGGCGCAGTCTGGACTAAGTTGGAAAGTAGTGACTAGTGAAGTGAAGAAAAGTGGAAAAAAAATCCTAAATCATCATCAACCAGCCACGAAGAGCAGCTCATCCGAATTGAGGGAGAATTACTAGAGGCCCGGGAAACCGTTGACAGGAGGACACTGTTCAATTTGCGACCCCTAGGGAGGAGAAGCAGCCAACTGGTAACCTACATCCATCACTTAACGAGGCTAAGACTCCGGGAGATGAAGGTCACGATTATCCCGTTAATGTAAGTAAATTTTTCTTTACAAATTACAAGAAGTGACTTAAAACGATCTTAAGATCGAGTGAAAAAAATATTGTGGTTTATCATTCTTCATTTCTCGCCATAGAATTTTTCTTTCATGAAAAGAATAGAAAGATTCGATCAAAATAGAGAAATGGCGGAAGAAATGTCGAGGGAAGAGCTAATCGCTCATTTAAAAAACTTGACAGATAACCAGAATAGTTTGATACAAACAATTAATGAAATGAAAACAAGGGCAGATGACCCATTCATTCATTTTCGGACACCGGATCCGATAAAAAACTTGCCGAATTTCAAAGGCAACAAGAAAGAAGCACAAGCTTGGGTGGAAGACGTGGAGAATACTCTCGAGTTATTTTCGGGGTATTTACATAGCCCACTTTACCCGCAACTTATAAGGGCTGTAAAAGCCAAAATTATCGACGAAGCTAAGGAAATACTAATTGCTTCTGGAAACCCCAACACATGGGAGGAAATTAAGGAGGCAATCCTCAATTCATACGGAGATCGTAGAGATCTCACTTCACACATTCAATCCTTATTCTACATACAACAAGGAAAAAGGACTATCACTGAGTTTTATAACAAAATAAAGTCAATTGACACCTCAGTAAAGGCAACAGCATCCACAATGGATGAGTATAAAAATGCTACAAAAGCGATCAATTCGTTGATCAGTTTAATAACCGTCACAAGATTCGTGGATGGATTAAATGAAAATGTATCGATGCACGTAAGGAGTTGCAATCCAAAAACTTTGGAAGATGCATACAATACAACTCTGCAATTTTCAAATGCAGCGTACCGAACGAAATTAAACGAAAACAAATTATCTATTCATCAAAAACCACAACCGGGGAATAGCAAGCAATTTATTTACCAAAAACCACAACCGGGGAATAGCAAACAAATTCTCAAGCCGCCTTCAGGGAATTTTAGGCAAGGTTCAGGGAAATTTAAAAACATTAAAAACCCGACAATGGACGATGACGTATCGATGAGAACAGCAAAGTCAAGAATAGATATCAACATACATGAAAATAAAAGTAACTCAGAAATTATAAACGAAGATAATATAACTTCAGAACCGGACGACTCAGTAATCGAATCAGACGATGACGATTATTTCGCCGAGGGTGAAATAAATTTTCAGGTGGAAGAGACCGAAAACCAAAAAGACAAACCCCAAGAATTAGAAGTAGGAAAAAACGTTTTTGTCAAAGTTAACCAACGAATCACGAAAGACAAGGAACCATATAAAATCTCAAAAGTTAAAGAAAACAACGACTTAACTTTCAGGGACTCCTATAATGTCAAGATTCACAAAAATCGACTAAAAAGATAACCTTTTTCTGACCGTTTTGTTTCAGACTGATAGCGCTGACGGCAGCAACCACATACCATGACATAACGACAAGAAATGGACTTTTGACTATAAAACTAGATACAGTAAAAACGAGAATAGGCTACGAAAGATTGATACACAGAATCAGTTTAGACGAGATTAGACAAAACATCGACTGTATAGAAAAGTTAGCTAACGCACTTAACATAACAGATCACTTAGAACAAACTCTACGATTCAAAATTAAAAAAGCAAACGAAAAATTAAATGGATTCTACCCAAAAAGATTTAGGAGAGGACTAATCAACGCACTAGGCAAAGCTGTTAAATTCATTGCTGGAAACCCAGATGAAGAAGACTTAATGCTCATCAATAAAAATTTAGAAATTTTAGAAAATAACAGCAACACAATAATTGATAATCAAGCAAAGCAAATTAAAATCAATAGTTTATTTCAAACAACTATGAATAAAGTCACAAAAACCCTCAAATTAATCAAAGATCAAATCTTCTCTAACGACACACATTTTCGAAAAGATCTAGAAGTTATAAATCTTATATTCAACTTAGAGATATTAATCAAAACACTAGAAGAACTAGAGGAACAAATTGCCTTTTCTAAATCCAACTTTTTAAACAAAAATATTCTTAGTTCTCAGGAGAAAGAATATATTTATAAATTTTTGGTTAATCAACAAATAGACATCAAATTCGAAGAAGAAATTTATAAATTTGTAAAAGCAATAGCTTCTCTGCAAAACAACCATGTTATAATAATTGTTAAAATCCCAAAAGTAGAGCAGAAGGAATACACGCTGATACAACTGGAACCGGTCAACATTAACGGCAGCCAAATCAACACGGACATCCGATACCTAACCATACACCAACAAACGTTTTTCGAGCAAAAGGAAAAATGTTATATTTGCGACAACACATATCCTGTGGAAGATGAATGCATTTCAAGAATACTGACGAATCAACAAGCAAAATGCCCCATGTCCAAACAGCCGGATCAACCGATCATTAAAGAAATAAATGCAGGAACGATATTGGTCAACAGTCACAAAGCAATCAGCATACTGGACTCATGTGGAGATTCTCGGATCATCTCAACACCTATCATTATCGAGACAGGTAACTGCACAGTTACAGTGCAGAATTTTACATTCAAAAACACCTTTCAAACAAAACAAAAACACGAATATCTCACTCCAATATTCGGAAAAGAGATCGAAATAACCAAACAAAATTTCAATCTCGAAGAAGTACATCAAATGCACATTGACAATCTAAAAGAAATACAGAATCTCAAGCTACGCATGACCAACTCACAAAGCATCGGAGGAATAGCCATTGCCTCCATCATCTTGTTACTACTAATCATATCTTGCATCCGCAGATACAAAGCCAAATCGACTGAGCATCAACCTGCACACGAAGAAGGAAGGATTACCTTACAATCTTTCAGCTTGAAACCAAAGCTTCCAGGAGAAGTACCTATTGAGACAAAACCCAAGGACCAGGGAGCAACCCTAAATTCTACATCGAAAGCATTCTTCTCAGCATCAGGATTTACATCGCTTACGAAGCATCAGAAGTCAAACGAGGACGCTTGACACTTGAGGGGGGAGGCGTTATAACATTTCCCACCGGCTACCTATGACGTACAACATTTCCCACCGGCTACCTGTGAAACAGAATGGAATAGCGCCACGCGCCAGACAGGTGAACGATGGTATGGTATCAGGTGACACACGCGCAACCGCGCAGGGGACAACCTGGACGACGTGGACGACTCGAACGGTGACCGACGCGATGATGGTTATTGCTGACTCGTTAATTATAGTTTAATAAAACAATCAGGGAATCAGCTTTGCTCTTCAGTCTTAGTTTAGGATCAAGTGAATAAAGTTAAAAAGTGAAAAGTGTAACAAAAGTAATAATAAAGTTTTTTTTTTATTATGCTCGGCACGACAAGAGCATAACTTATATATTTACTGAAACGCCAGATGACACTACCGTGTTAACCTGGCATGTAAAGCCTTGGAGTGGTGGCTTAAGATCCCACACCGGGTGAAAGCATCTTGCGTACGAATCAGCCTCATTCTTGACATCTGTATGGAGAGTGGGGAATCATGGGCCACTTTTTTTCTTTGTTCCATAACTTCTGTATTATAAAAGATAAAATGAAAATAAAAAATCTGACTGTTTGAAAAAAAGCAATATTTTTTGGATTTTGAAATATGGTGGGAAATCGTGGGCCACCAAATCCAAATTGACCAAATAACATGCAGAGTTTATGAGTTGACCCAAAACTATGATTTTCAAATTCATTTCGTTATTTTAAAGCAATTTCAGATGATGAAATAAAAAAGAGAGCTGTGTATGACCGTATACATTCCAAAACTTGGCTCGCGAACGTTTTGGCAAAATTTCTTATATAGGATGGACAAAATATTATTCATAACTCTTCATTTGGCATAAGAAAACGTTACAGATTGGTAAAACGTATTTTAAGTTCTGAATGTGTATAAAAACATAAAAATATACATAGGTGATTCAAGATGTGTGGCCCACGATTTCCCACAAGCTATGATTTGCAAATTGGTTGCGTTTGTGTGACTTATTGATGTTTCATCAAAAATTCCTTTTTCACGTGAAAGATCTTGACAAAACTAAGAATATAAGCGTTTGAGCATATTTTTGTTATGCACATTAGGTTCCTCATCGATGAAATTAGCGGGTGTTTTTTTAATTATGTAAGTAAATTTTTCTAACTTTTTTTAGCTTGATAAATAAAAGAAGCATATGATGCGTATTTCAGTTAACAACATATAGGAATATATGCTCACGCAAAGCGACGACGATGACAGTTGGTTTGAGATTTTTATCTCAACACACATCTGAGATATCAAAAGTGGCCCACGTTTCCCCATGGCCCATGATACCCCACTCTCCCCTACTTAAAAACCTTGCTGGACCAGGTCCCGGTGGCACGTTGCTCCGTTCTCCGCAACTATGTCGGCAGAATGTTCTGCGCGAATACACCAACAAGCAATCTCAACAAACAGCGAATGAAAAAGAAAAGGGCGATTTTAAATGTTTCGCGGTAAAAAACGATGTCCGAAAAAATATCACGAATGTGAAAACACAACTGTAATTTCAAAGGGATATTCAGCATTTGTTACGACCTCCTGAACACTCGAAAGAGAAATCCAGAATCAAGTGATTGTCACGAGATTCTGTTAGATATCTCTCCTTAGCCCAGGAAAACTCTTGTATTTTGATAGTTCAAGGGTCTGCCATTTTCCTGTGATTCAGATGGTCGTGGTCCCGAGCAAAATAATTGCAATCTTAGAGCGAACAGTTGTTACATTATTTTTAATTTATTTTTATTTTATTTACATAGTATTCCGTCTCACGACATAACTTAACGAACACAATTCCTAAAATTCACTCGGTTCATAGCAACCGTTCTCCCATTTCTCGGGCACCCCACGTTCGCCAGATCACGCTCCACTTGGTCTAACCATCTCGCTCGTTGCGCCCCCGCTTGTCTTGTTCTTACCAGACTCGTAGCGAACACCTGTTTTGCAGGACAGTCGTCCGGCATTCTCGCAACATGTCCCGCCCAGCGTATCCGGCCAGCTTTCACCACCTTCTGGATACTGGGTTCGCCGTAGAGTCGCGCGAGCTCGTGGTTCATCCTTCGCCTCCACACTCCGTTCTCCTGTACGCCGCCAAAGATGGTTCTTAACACTCGTCGTGCCTACGGGCACAAGACGAGTTGTTACATATATGTACCATAATCCGGAGTAAGGTTGATAACTTTTTTCAATATTTTTCGAATATTTTTTATGTTAAGGGGAATGTGGCATATCTCATATTTTTAAAATCAGTACTGGGCTCCTTTGAGCGGAAAACATTGTTGCAGGAATTTATGAGACTATTTTAAATTTGATTTAAAAATCGATTTCGTTTCTGTTCAGAATTTGATGCTTTGACGGTAACATTGATCAGTCTCTATTCTGACGGTTTTTAAAGAGTTTTCTTGATCATAAAGGATACAAAATACCTTTATTATATTTACAAATGCTAGTTTATCAATTTACTTTGCTTTTTAACGTTTTCTTTTAAAAACATTTATAATCGAAAAAAGAACAAAGATGCTGCATACATTTGGGAGCAAAAATTATAACAAATTCTAAATAGTCTTAGTTTAAAAATACAAATGACATTTTACCTTCACACATTCCCCTGGCTCTCCCATTATTTCCATTTTCATTTATTCTTTTAAGTTAACCATTTGATAGGGTTCCCATCCATTTGTAAAATACGGCCTTACTCTTGGATAATTTCCTTATTTTTTAAAAATCAAAAATTTATCATTAAATGGCTATAAAAATAGCACTTTAACTATACATATACAAACGAAAAAGATGTTCTTTCACATTCAACAACTCGTTTGCTTCAAAATGCTGTTTGGTATTATCAGGAAAGCTGTTTGTTTGCGAGCCTTTGAAAAAATAGATATTTTTTATTGAGATTTTGAAATTACATTTTTACTAACAGAAAAATTCAAATAGAAACCAAATTTTGCTTATTTGATACTCAAATAATAAGCTTTCAAACGTACAAAACAGTTTTCAAAAATTCAAACTATAGAATAAGTTATTGATTATAATGTGGAAAAATTAATTGTTGGTCAAAATTACCCCGGTGATCAAAGTTACCCCCGTTTTACAATACGCTACTTTTTTTTCGTGATCCATATGTTACAGTAATTAAAACTTCAAAGCCCATCATCTGTTTTACTTTTTGGTAATCACAATATTGAAATTGTTATAGAAATATTTTTTATTGCTTTCAAGTTACCTAAATTTCTAAGTGTAAGCTCATCAGAAGTATGCAAAGTGCGCCACACGAAAATTTACGCCTGATAGCCGCAGAACTCAAAATTAAAAAAGGTAGTTAATAACAAAATATCAAAAAAACTGGAGAAGGAAAGAAATCAAGATTGGTTAGTTATGGTTGCGAAAAACTATCTGAAACTTAGAAAATAAATCAAAACCATTTTTATTCTAAGCGAAAAGCTTTCTACAAACATGCCAAATTTTCGGTATATTTAAACGAATTAAGTTTTGAAAAAAGTCTATCCATAAACAGGATTCAATAATAAAAGAAAAATTGTTGTTAAAATGTTATGTTAAGATTCAAAAAAATTTTTTTTTGTTATTCGAGGCGAGGCATTATAGTTGCATTGTATCGACGTGTTTGGCGAGTTTTACAAATTGAAAAACGTTTTTCAATAGCTGTCCAGACGTTTCGTCTGCATTGTCAAAACGTTTTCAAATCAGTTAATCTCGCCGAAAAACGTTGATACAATTAAACAACCTTTCCTGATTTTAAATGAAAGGATGTGAAGATAAAATTAACAGATTTTCTTTCATTAGAAAACTTTTTGAAAACTATAGAGAAACACAAATGAAAGGATAATTTAAGCATTTTTTGTAAAACTCTAAAATTGGAAAAATATTCACATTTAACTAGTTCTAAACTTCACATAAAAACTAATAAACCCTAAAGAGGATTTTTTTCGATTTCTAGAAAAAAATATTTTTTTCACAAATATCTGAAAATTTCAGATGTTTTGAAACTAATTTTTTTTACATCGTTTATGGATCGTAAACTCCGCTAAAATTTTGTTCTATTTCTTAAGCAAAACTGTAGATTATTATTATCACATTTTGAACGTAGAGTAAATTAATTGGAAAAAACTTCATCCGGGATTCAAAATTACACAAAAACCTCTAGAACATATAACTTTCCGATTTTTTTTTTTCATTATGTTTAAAGCAACAGATGAGTTTTATACGACTTCTTTTGTCCAACAATTTGAATTTTCTTATACATAAATTAACAAGCTTGGTAAAGACATGATCAAAAAAATATTAAAAATGCTTAGGAAATATGAACTTAATAAAAATCATTCTTTCCCCAAATTTTTGAAGCAAAGTTTTTTTCAGACGCTGGGTGAAATTTTGTAATGTCTGTTTGTATTTACACGGTTTTTCTTTTACCTCATCTACATTTTAACCAAAAAAGCCCACCAAAACGCTGAACAGCTCTCGATATTTGAATTTAATAAAAAGGATATTTTCACGCATAACAAAAAATTTTAATTTATCTACATACAAGAAGAGGATTCTCAGGATCAGAGTTAAGCCGAAATTAGATTTTTTTTACAAACTTTTATGATTGAATTAAATCTGCGAAAAGATTCGAAAAATACATTAAAATCGAGCACACAGATAGCGTATTATCTTGTTTTTCAAAAAAAACTTCCATGAACTGAATTTTAAAAATATTTCTGTTATGTTCAAATTTTATTTTTCGAATGAGAATAGAGAAAAAAAAAAGTTATACGCAACAATCAAATGAAGTAATTTTCTCAAATAATTTAGAAGTTTTTTTTGAATTCGAAAAATTAAAATTATTTTCATACACTGCATTTGACATTTGTCAGCTGCCGTTCTTGGCATAGAGGTATTCTAAGAAAACGAATTCTAAGAAAACGGCCATGCCGGAACGGCCGGTGTGCCGGAAATTTGTTTCGGAGTAAGGAGCTCCGAAAAAAAGCAACTCTCTGTTTTGTGAATAACTTAATGATCAAATTTTCAGCTAGGCTACCTAGTAATTTAATGTAACAATTTGGTGAGTGGGTTTTGAGATACCGTTCAAAACAGAAACTTGATGACAATATTTTTGGGCAGGATCGAGAAAAATCCATGAAAGTCCCAGATGGAGACCCAAAAACAGCTGGAAATAAACTATTTGACTAAAATTCATATGGTTAATCGCTTAAACAGTCCTAGAGGATCTAACAGTAAGCGAAAATTAAAATAAAAGTGAAGATGTTTGACTGCTTGTAGTTGAAGAAAATAAGTTGTTTTATCAAACGCAATCCGAAAAATTCTGTAGGAGAAATGATATAAAAGTCAATTTTTCTGATTGGTTCATCTAGATGATCAATAAACAGGCCTGAGTTCATTTAAAGAAGGTAGAAAAGCTGCCCACCGATAAAATAAAATGAGGAAACTGACGATCTGTGGAGGCTACAAATCAGTCAATAATGGTTGATAAAATGAATAGCTAAATATACGAAGAAGACTGCCTCCAAATGCGACCTTTGTCCCTGAATTGCACTTCAAGAGGTCCCACAAGGTTTATATTCTGTTTTAATTAGATCTGGAATCGTGTCATTTTGCAAAAGCTGTGCTGGAGTAATAGAAAGTCAAATATGTTGTTTTTGTGCCGAAGGAGGACAATCGACTATATTTATCATAACTTCGATCAAATTAATAATTTTGAGTAAGGCAAAACTTAAGGAAATAGAAAACGTTATCAGAAATAGCATTGATTCGGAACTTTTAACTTTCAAGATCTAGTTTTCGGTCCTTAAAATACATACAATGAAAAGTTCCCAGGCAACTGAAAGCACCGTTTCTAAAGTTGTAGTCAAATGAAGCTAAAAATATCATGAAAATGGGTCATTTTTACCCATTAATGAGTCTAACTGTAACAAAGTTGTTGCTGATTTGTCACAAAAAATTCTTTTTTCATTATTAATCAATCATTTCGCACGTTGTTCTCTTTAGTTTCATGAGATGGTTTTCATAAAATTTATCATTTGGTGATCATCATTGATAGTCCAATAAACGGCTTTCAAAAGAAATAAAAAGTAGGGTACAAAATGTTACTAATCATCGAACTTTATATGTTGTTTTTAAACAATTTTTGTATGAATTTATCTGTAGTTAGTTATAGTAGAACTGTGATGAAAAAAATTCAAAATATACAAAAGAGAACAAGACACCAAGTAATATAAAAAATAAAAACTTCTCCATAGGACGCTATCTCAGAAACCAATTTACAAAACGTGTCACAAATTTGCTCACTTCTTGAATACACATATTTTTATTCAACAGCTTCATTCAAGCAACTGTCAAATTTATTTTGTTTACAAAGAGAAGTTCTGATAGTCGACTATTTTTACACAACCTTTCAAATATTTTTCAACGTGCAAAGAACTTAAACGTTGATTTTATCTTTCTTGGAGGTGCTAAATATGTATATGTAAAATTTTTTCATTAAATTTTATAGAGGTATTGTAATTTTTTTTCAATCTTTGATAACTACATAGCAACAAGAAATATAAGGATGGCCGATGTAGATAATTGATGTGTTGTATAGGATTTTCGCTAAAAAATAGCTTAAAACGATGTGCACAATACGTACCTACAGATCATGTTGTGTAATATCACAATCTTCTATCTTATATAACATCAAGCTGTCAATGTCATTCTGAATTGTCGTTTGAAATTTTATCAACATCAAAATCTAAGAAACGCATTGCAGGGCACAAGAGGATTTTATCTGCTGGTAAATACTATCAATATTCCCAGAAAAACAATGCGTCAACCAATCTTATTCGATAAATTTTATTTTTGGGAAAATTTCGGCAAAAAAAAACAAGAAGGTTTTTCAAAACCAACCAGAACTCCAAGCTTAATATGTAATAGCATAAATTTGTTGATTTATTACATCGTTTCAATGTATTTAATATAGTTACCTTTTTTTTCTTGTGTAGGAAAATTCTGAACACTTGATTGAATAAAAATTTTTAAATAAATTTAAAATCAGTTTTTGTTTTTAGTGCGGATTTGTGAGTTTACCAGTTTTAAATGATTGAAATTACTCTAAATTAGTTCATTTGAAAAAAGGCAATATACAAAATCTGACAATTGATTAAAAATCAAGCCATCAAAGCATTTCAAAATCAGTTATTGAAACAAATGCACCAAAAATGTAATTCGAAATGTTTTATCTATTAATCTCTGTGTTACACCCTTGCTCTGAAAATAAGTTTCAATGAAATCGCCTTCATGTGTACATTAGGGTTCCAGAAAAATGGGTCTGATCGGATTTTGCAAACCGACCATAAAAATTTTAAAGATTGGCCTAAAAAACTGAACTGTACAAAATTTCATGTCAATCGATCTTAACTTAGCGTTGCTTCAAAGCACTCAAAGTTTAAGGGTTTTGACCACTTAAGGGAGGACCAAAAGGAATCGATAAATCAAATTTTCAAGTTGAGATCTGGTGTATTCTAAAATTTTTTTATGGAAATAATAATTGCCATCAAGAAATGTTTTAATCTCATCTCATTTGTCACTATAATGTATATTTGAATGTTTAAGGAAACACGTTTGAAGCGATTTTTTATGTTAGATCTGAAACTAATTTTATTAAAGTTATAAATATAACGATGTAGCGTATCAAGCTCCATTTTTGGGATAAAAATAAAGTTGCAATAACTATGAATGGAAGACTTCTAAAACAGTTTTGTACTAGGAGTAAAAGTTAAAATTTGTCTGAAACTTTGATGTTTTTAAACTTGGGATACGATACGTACTCATTAAAAATACATGTTAGTTGCTTCAAAAAATAGATTGGATCACGATTTCGTATGAATGGAATCAAAGTTTTTCTTTGCACTTTCATTGCTGATACTTTAGTAAAACTGAAACCCAACGGCCCACTTAAATATATAGTTTTCAGAAAGGTATTTTATCTTCCATATGCGAACTAATCTGTGAAAGCAACATGCGCCATTATGTGTGCTATAAATTACCCAAGAAGTAGGCTATATGCAACGACTTGCTTAAAATTATCGTGCGTATATTAGTAGCGCACGCATCGAAAATTATGTTCTGGCAAAATAAACACATAAAATTTTTCATCTTTGGTGTGTTTTGTCAGCATAAAGTTTGTAAGTCACATAACTTGAAACTGATTTTCAGTATTTAAATGGTCTAAAATAGCATGTTTTTTTTTGTTTCGATTATAGTCGTATTAACATCTTTACGTCATTTGGGACTTATCTCAATGATGCAGTAGGCGGAGAGTTCTTGAAAAACTTATCCAGTACAACTGTGATCTCTTGGGTTCGAACTCACGGACATTGACTCAGGAAGCAACTGACTTGCCAACTCAGCTTTATCACAAGCCATGTTTTATTTCGATTAACCGCGTTTCTCCTGACTTTTATGAACAATTATCTCAACGTACTCTTTCTGTCGTTGCAGGATATGGTAACCCTAGGTTAAACAAGTGTTTTTAAGCAAGGACAGGTAGAATTTTTTTATTTGCCCTTCTCATCAGATTGAAATCTCTCATTTCTAGAACCAATCTCACTCTGAACATCAACGTGTCAGATTCGATAAACACCTTGAAAGACCGTAACGTTATAGCATTACTATTTCAAGAGAATCCACCGAATTACCGAATCCTACCGAAATCAGGTTGACCATTCGTAGAAGGAGAAAGATAATTATAAATAGACGAGCTGCAAGCTAAAAAGTTATTCCCAAACATTGGGCCGTCCGCCATTCGTCGAAGGACAGAATGAACCCTTCATCATTAATGGATAATTAATTAAACGAGTTTTTTTTCTCCTCTTTCAACACCATTACTTCTAGAAAGGTAAACACTTCCTTCGGATGGAGGCGTTTTGCTCTTCACGGCCCCAATATTGCTGCAAATGCGCTTTACTAGAGAGTTGGCGGACATTTATTAAGACTTTGCGGTGTAATTTTCCACCTCGGCGCACCGAAAGTTTAGCATCACATCTAATTAGAATTAATGTTTTTTAAGCTACTGGATCACACTGGTGGGTTGCGAAGCTACGGTTCCGTAAACACAAGAATGAGAGTGCCTTCTTTTTTTCATTTAATTAAAGCTGGTGACTTATTTTTGGACCGATCAACTTCTAAGCAGTTTAATTTACGAAAAAGGTTACTTTTCAAAACTAGACGGACAATCCCGATTTTTGTGCCATCAATTTCAGCAAAATCTTACAACCGTAAAATCCATCTCAAAACCTTCCGGAATTGCACCTCATTCGATTCCAATCGATGCAGAGAAATCTTCCCCAAGGAATAAAATGATGACCGTTCACAAACTTTGATGTTCGAAAAGTGCTTTGGCTTAAGGAATACGGAACTGAGAAGAAACCTTGTCACATCCTTGAGCTTGGGCAGGATTTGGGCAAATGATATTTCAAACGAACGAACAGATCACAAACTGGATTTACCGGTTCCGATACTTCCGGGTCCGGCAACGGCCAGCAGGGAAAAATAAAAATCCTTGCTCGAAAAATGCATCATTTCCGAATCTGCTGCTGCAAAGCGACATCTTGAGAGGGGCAAAAAAAAATCCGATCCAACATGGGCCAATAAAACTGCAACTATACGCTAGCTGGCCCAAAATGCTGTCGTAAAAGTCTTTGATTTGATGATCCGTGGTATTGGAGCTGAGCAGTTTTGGAAAGGAGCAGCAACGTTTGATGTGAGAAATTTGTTACGGTTCTAAATTGAATTTTATCAGTTTAGCAGTTGAAAATAATGATTCGATCACAGAGTTACAGAAAAATTCAACCCTCCAGAACTTCAATTTCGGGTACCGTAAACTGGGGGAACTTTGATCTCTTTTTTCATTGCCATTTAGCTCGGAAGGCTTCAATCTTCAATAACAGTAATTTTTATGAAGACTAAACTGATTTGTTCAACTTTTTTTTCAAAAACATTTATAATGAAAAGATGGACAGTGTTGCTGCATACATCTAAGGGTAAAAATTAAAAACATTTCTCAAATTTGTTCGGCCTCAAAAACAAATGGAATTATGCCTTCATGCAATTCCCTAGGTCCTCACACTGTTCCCATGTACTTTTTTTTTCTTCAAATTTAACCATTTTAGCCATTTTTCTTAACCGGGCTTTTTCATGGAAAATGACTGTTTTATTTTCAATATCCAAAAATTGTCACCAAATGGCCATAAAAATAACACTTAAACTAATCCTAAACTAAGAAAATAGTTGAACTTTCACATAAAACAACCCATTTGATCCTAAATACTTAAATTTGATCAAGAGAGATGTTTGTTTGAGAGCCTTCGAAAAACCAGATATTTTAAGATTTTAAAATTACATTTTAAGAAATATCAAAAATCTCCTGAAAAAACCAAAAAACCACCACTCTGAAAATCACAGATGTGTGATGATATAAACATACAACTGTCATCACCGTCGCTTCGCGTAAGCATATTTTTCTATACGTTGTTGACTTAAATACACATCATATGCTTCTTTTATTTATCAAGCTTAAAAAAACTTAAAAAATATATTACCTAATTTAACACATAGCCGCTATTTGCATTAATATGGAACCCCAAGTTAATAAAAAAAATGCTCATACGCTTATAATTCTTATGCCACATGAAGAGTTATGAAATATATTTAATCCATCCTCTGTAAGGAATTTTTCCTAAACGTTCGCGAGCCAGGTTTTAGAAATTATTCGATCATATACAACTCTTTTTTTCATTTTCTAATCTGAAATTGCTTAAACTAACTTAAAAAATTATGAAATTTTAGTTCTGGGTCAACTCATAAGTTTTGCACGTTATCCAGTCAATTTAGTATTTAGTGACCCTCAATTCCCCACAATTTTTCAAAATCCAAAAAAAAATTACTTTTTTTTCAAACAGACAGAACTTAGGATATAGTTTATTTAAAAAAAATCAAAAAAATTGCCTAATGATACCTTAACAATGTACAAAACTTTTCAATTTTTTTTCTTTTTATCTTTTATTTTAAAGAAGTTACGAATGAAAGAAAAAACTTCCCTACAAATAAAGGATATGATTGAAATAAAGGTGTCTTGTCTGCAGAACATGAAATACAATATTTTCGAAATAAAAATTCTTGGGTTGTGTTTTGCCCGTTTAACCTCACAATTTGCACAACTTTAATGTAATTAAAATGCTCACAAGAATTACACTTAATTACTCGCCATTTTTGCAATTCAGTAAACCTTTTGTATTGCAACTCAAATCTTGACACACAAAAACCTAAACTCAAGAATGGATTTTTATGAAGTGCAACTAAATTAGTTCAAAATTTAAAACCAATCATTTTAAAGTTAACAGTTACAACTCATGCATCAAATATTAACTTTACATATCAACAAGATTGAAGCCATGTGAGAGGTGTTCAATATTTACCATATTCAATAGAATAAGCAAAAAAAAATCCTAATCTTAGCATTCATTATTTTAATTCTTATCTCTTTGATCATAAAAAAAATCGTCTTCTGACAAATACAAATAAAAAAAAATGAAATATTAAAAAAAAAACAATTTCAGCATAAAAAAAAAATCCTTTTCACAGTCAAAAAGGTTTTAATAAATTACACAAGGCCACATAGTTCACACTTTTCCAAGGTGCAAAGAATTTAGCAACTTATGATTTGGTGCCTTTGAACCAAATACGTGATAATTTTTTTATCAGCTTTTATCTTTGAAATAACTTTTGAAAATAAATCAAAATCATTTAAGGATTTTCAACATTTTTTTTACAAAACCTTGAAAATTTAAAATAAAGGTATGAAACCAATTATCAAATTATCTCAACAACGCAAGTACTATCATTTTCTGCGAAAAAAAACTATATGTAGAAGATTTCTTTATATTTCCTTTACCTCATTTTGTAAGACATGGGAGTTTTGCCGATTTTTTAATAAAAAAAAATTTGAAAAACAATGAGTTTTAGATTTATTTTAAAGCAAACAAAAAATCGTTTTTCAGGATTAAACAAATTTATTCAATGGAAAAAAACTGTTATTTTTATTCAAACTTTCTCGTGTATTGGGCGTAGTACTAGTAATGATATATTTTAGATCATTTTTCGTTATTTTCATCAAAATATTATTTCTGAATTGAATGAAGTATAATAAATCAATTCAGAATTAAATTTTTCAATTTTCATTAAGATAAATATGTGAGTTCATCAGCTAAATTCAACTACATTTTGAAACTCATAAACATAATATCCACTAAACTCGAGGTGAAATATAAAATCTGACAAAAGATTAGAGGTCAGGGCACATAAATTAACCAATTTTTTTAAACATTTTGGTTTTAAAATGCAGTTTTTTAAAGTAATGAATTAATTATTTAGATAAGTTTTTGAAATGGTAATATGTTTTTGTAGGAAAAATTTCCTTCAAAGTTGTTTACAAAAATCTTATAGTTTTCATGTTCATGTTTTGTTTTAATTTTCAAATAAACTTTCCAATTATTTCAAAATTATTGTTTAGGTTTTCCCAAATTTTGAAGGCATACTTTTAAAACTTTTTTATATTTTTATTAAGTTTGTCATTGTCAATTCTGAGTTTTTGATAATAAAACAGAGTTTCTACATTTTATTCTTCCAAGACCCAATTTTTCAATAGACGGTGGCAAAATATGCAGAGCATTAAATTTTGAATGACAAAACCTGTGCTTGAAAACTATAAATATTACACTTATTTTTATTATTTTAAATCATCTTTATTAAATCGATCATATTTTTTTAATCTATGAAAATTCTGAAAAAATAATTCGAAGTAGCTGCGGCAAAGCTAAATTTTAATTTGCAATGTTAACTATATTTTTAGGTATATGCTTTGTGCTTCCAATATTTACTACAATACCGGGAATTCCTTAGAATAAGGTATGATAAAAGTACGAATCGGGTAAAAGCACGTTTTGAGATTATTACAAACTGGAAACAGCAGAATTTCCAACTCTGACGTGGATTGATAATGATTTAATGATTTACATCCAGACATAATTTATTTTCGTAGAAGTTGAAAATACTCCGAATATGAGATAAAGTAGCTTTTTTGCATAAATTATGTAACGTAAATAACGTCAAAAATGTTTGAGCAATCTAAATTCTGGCATTCAATGAAAGTGTTTTTGTTTTCAACCACTTTTAAATGCCGGAAAAAGAACTTCACTAATATGTCTAAACTTTGGGTAATAAATTGTGGTTGTTCACTGAAGTAAATCTGAATGGCAAGCTTAACTTTTTTTTTAAATGCACTCGATACATGTGCGCATATTTATGTTTCTACAAAGAAATAAATTGCTCAAATACGATGAGATTTGGATTTCGTATATCTGTTGAATATGAGCAATTCGTGAAAATCTCCGAATTCGCGCAAGTTGTTCATGTTATGGATTTGTATCAGGAGCGCGCACAGAAGCAGCTGCTTTAAGCAAAGATTAATTTAAAATAACTTTCCCCTTGACTTTGAGCAGAAATGTGGAATTTTGAATGGTCGTACTTTTACTCCACATCATTCAAACTTGATATCAAGTGATATCAAGTAGAAGGTAAAACAGTCTCCAATGCATTCAATCAGTACTTTTGTAACATTGGAACTCAGCTCGCAGCCACCATTCCCAGAAATATTAATAGCAATGAACAACGTTCTGATCGCAGCAGTAATAGTATATACTTTCGACCAGCTACAGAAGAAGAAGTTATTCTTAAAATAAGTAAGCTTGATTCATCAAAGAGTCCAGGACCAGATGGAATTCCAGCGCAATTTGTCAAGGCGAATCATACAATTTTGGCTCCTTTAATGAGGAACATCTTCAACGACTGTATCCAGAATGGTGAATTCCCAGAATTCCTCAAAACAGCACGAGTTCAACCGATTTACAAAGCAAGAAAAAGGAAAGACTGTAGCAACTATCGACCCATCTCGATATTGTCAGTGTTTAGTAAGCTTCTAGAACAGCTGTTAGCAGATCGCGTCTCGCAATTCGTTAAACAGCATAAGTTATTATAAAGGTACCAGTACGGGGTTCGCGAAGGATCAAGCACTCTAATAGCAGCAACCGAGCTAGTAGATGCTATTCATAGTGCCCTGGATAATCGGAAGTTCATGGGGGTGTTATTTTTGGACTTGAAGAAGGCTTTTGACACAATCGACCACGCTATTTTACTTCGGAAACTAGATACACTTGGAATCAGGGAAAAGGCGAACTCCCTCTTTGCTAGTTATCTAGCCGAAAGGAAGCAATACGTCCAAATAAATCAGTCATCTAGTGACCTACGAGACCTACCGGTTGGAGCCCCCTAGGGTAGCAATCTAGGGCCTCTCTTGTTTATCCTGTATTTAAACGACCTGCACAAATTACACTTACATGGTAAACTTACTCTGTTTGCGGATGATACGTTGCTGTCGTACGAACACTCTGATGTCGGGACGATTATATCGCAGATGTCAATGAATCTTGCACAACTTAAAGCATACTTCGACAGAAACCTTCTCTCGCTCAACCTGGATAAAACCAAATACTTCATTTTCAAATCAACTAACCGTTTGCCTACACAACATGATCAGCTCCAAGTTAACACTACTGTAATACAGCAAGTCAAAACATTCAAATACCTGGGCCTTAAGTTCGACGAACATATGAGATGGGACGCGCATATAGACTGCCTAAGAAAAGATCTAAGTGCCATACACAGCATCCTTTGGAAGATATCAAGTTTTATACCCACAACGCAATTAACATGTTTGTATCATGCATTCGTGCAAGCAAAGTTGCAATACATGATCTCAATCTGAGGAGCTACGAGAAAACAGGACATAAAAGCACTCCAAACTATGCAGAATCGATGTCTGAAAGCGGTGTATAAACGACCCAGACTTTTCTCCACTCTCGAATTGTTCCAAGAAGCCTCTCAATCCATTTTACCAATCGCCGCATTAAGGGAGCTGCAAGGTGTCATACAAATTCACAACAAGCTGCACAATCCACTGTTCAACTCCAATCAACAGATCCAGCAGCTGGATCACAGATTTCCCACTAGATCGAGAGGAAATCTAACGCATAGAAGAGCAAATACCGAGAAGATGAAGAGCTCCTCGGAGTTTTTCAGCAAGATTAAATACAATAACCTTCCACCATATTAAAAGCTAGTAACAAACAAGGCCAGCTTTAAACGTCAAGTCAAAGCCTACCTTAAAGCCAACCTAACAATCTATATAGCATAAATTAGAATCAAAACAAACTAAGTCGTGAAGCATGTGACCAACAAGTCTTAAAAATCTCCGCTTAACAGAGAGCAATCTCAATGGGGGCTTGAGAAAGTCAAATTCCTCACATAGTATATATGGTCGGGATTCGACCAGACCGAACTGAACGCCATAAACTTGATTCCGAGAAAATCGAGTTCAAAGTTCACAGCCCTACCAATTGATACTATTTTATAAGATATAACATTTTACCATTTTACCATCACACTTAGACTCTTATAAAGCCGTCGAGGCTATACTGGTCGATTTCTGATTACCCAATAAGTCGAAAACTGAAGTTTAATAGCAATGTGTTTGCACCCAGTTCACTCTGGTCGAACCAAAATGTTTGAAAAATTGCCATGCGCTATCATTTGACTGGGCAATTTTTTCTAAACGTAGGAGCCTACTAATAGGCGCTTTGCGAGCAGCACCCAACGAGTATGGCTGATGCTTGGAAAATGTTTTTTTTCGTTGAGCCAGAGTGAACCGAGCCATACAAATTTCGCACTTTTGAAATCCGGAATATCTTTAATTGTTACTTACCGGTTGCGTTCTGAACAACAGTAAGCAATACAATACAGCATTTTTCATCGTTAAATGTTAAAAATTCTAACATCCCTTTGAGTAAATTGGAAAACGAAATTCAAGGGATTCGGTTCAGTCTGGCGGAGCGAAATTTTAACAAATGCTTACAATCCGAAATACAAAGTTTTTAGCCACGGGAACGTTTTCAATCATTTAATTTATCAGACATAAGTTCGTCACGAGCCGAAGAACTGTTTTGAATTGAAAAAACCAACACACAAAAGATTATTTCGCACAAAACCAGTTTTCATGACCAAAACAGACTTTTTGTCTTTACCTCTAAGGAGGCTCTCAGTTCACTTTGGCGCAACGCATTTATGCCATTTCCACTGTCTGCAATATTGAAATTTTCTAATAAAATCAGAAAAAATAGGAAAAATGTTCTGATTTTCACTGGACAGGTAGTTTATCATGTTTCGCATCCGCTGCAATAGATAACTCATTTTTTATCAAATTGGCGTTCAGTTCGGTCTGGTCGAATCCCGGCCATATCTGCCGCTAATCGCCACAATACCATTCTGCTTTTATATTCCGTCTCCACCAGCCACCAGCCACCACCCGCCACAAAACCACCGCCACCAACCTCCTCCACAAAGTAATCACAGCCGAAAACCAAAAAAAAAAAAAATTAGAGGGAAACAAAGAAATTATGTTAACTTTGAATTGTTTAAATAACTTTAAAAAGATGCGTTAAAAAATGAATAAATTGTGAGGAGGTTTTATGGTTTTATTTTGAAGCAAATTTCTAGTTCAGAATATGGATTGTTATTTGAATAACTTTCAAATGACTGACCGGAAAAAAACAATAAATTAAAGTATTCTGATTGATTGGGAATCTTATCAGCAAAATTTATTATTTTTCAGAGCATGTGAGGTTATACTCGAGTAAGAAAATGGTTTTAGAAATAAATATGCTTATTTGTTGTGCATTTTTGATATAATCTTTAGCTCAATTTAAATTTCGAACCCCTTCCCCATAAACGGGTTCTTCGCGCGGGCCTTTTTAGACTAAACCTTTTTTTTTTTGCTCAGATTACTCTGGAGGCCTCATTTAATCCGATTTTCCCTACGTTCCCTACACGGATAAACAATATACGGTTAAAAAGATTTTGACGAGACTAGAAAAAGTTATCATGGATTAAAGATAATCTACCGTGTGAGAAAAAAGTTCTGAATTGAAGCTATTGTATTATTTACTAGCATTTTTGAACTTCGCTTACCGATAGAGATAAAAGTTTAACAAATTTCAATAGATCAGTTTTTAATTTAATCTCAAATCATCAATTTTGCCATGTACACAAGTAAAAATATCATCGGCTGCACAACATTAATTTTCAATCACATTTTGCCTATTATGAAAGTTCAACAGTATCAAAAATAAAAATTTTAGAAAATAGTTCATCTGAAATTAGAAACTTAGTTGGAATTTAACTTTCATAACATGAAAATAAAAAAATTTAAACAAAAATGGAGAGTCACCGATCGGATATTTTAATTTTTGGTAGAAATTAACAAGAAAATGCTCTAAATTTACATCAAACTACTTCATCGAAGCACACCATGCCTAGTCTAACACTAAATCAAATATAATTGAAACCAATATTTACCACACTTATTTTCTTTATACAATGAGAAGGCAACACATCAACATCCTCTAGCGGACAAAATGGAAACACTAATTCGAGAAATTCGTTTAACTTGTGAATAGCGTGTATTTCGGACTCGACTTGATCAGGGATGCCAATTATAATAAATAAAATTATTTATTTCTATTCTTGCACCATAAAAATTTTAGGGAATCAACAAACAAACAAAAATAGGTTAAAGAAGACATCTCCCTTCCATACTTGTAAATATTTCTGAACAAAATATGGAGTGAAGTTATAACTTTCTATTACCTTCCTCATTTGATTATTTCAGAAGAAAGATTTGGATAGGCAAGAATTATTTTTTTAAAAAAAGATTTTATATTCAATCGGTCAAAATAGAAAAAAAAACTGTTTAACTGTTTATAAAAACTTTGCTTACTAAAAGTTAAAGAAAAAAATATTTACGGAGAAATATAGTTATTTTTTTTTAAACTAGATGACGGGTTTCGCTTTTCAATTTGGCAAAAAATGGGTTTTTTCGACGATTCGTAATGAAAGATGGTGTTGGTTCTCAACAACATTGGTCACCTTAAGCTGAAAACCAAGTTAGCTCTTTTTAACCGTTTGTATTTTATGGTTGTAATGAGTGTTGCTAGTTAGTTCTTTTTGTGTACAATTGTTACCGTTTTTCGCGGGAAAAAGTGTAATTATGGATTGCATTGAAATAAATGATCTCTTCCGTTCTAATCGAATCCAAGACAAGTTGGTTTTTTTTCCGTAATGGTCTGCCCAAACAGATGGTATTGTTTTTATCTCATGCTTGATGTTTTTTATTAATATTTTGAAATTTTCAAACAAATTGGTTTCTTATTATCAAACTATGAAGTTTGTTAGATCTTTTATCAAATCCAGATCTTGGGTCAAAGTATATTATACGGAGCTTTTATGCAACAATGACATGACTAAAATCTAAAAAAAAAGACTAACAATTAATATCCTATACTCTGATAATGATTTTGGATTTATGCCCAAGAGACTTGTAACATATCTTTAAGTTTCCGAAAAACATGAAAGAAGTGTAGTGGTGGTGCGAATTTTGAATTTTTTTCTCAAATGAGCAGAATTGATTTTTTGTAAGTGTACGTAAACTAAAAAAAAGTGATGAAAACATGTTCGGACGTCATCCATGATCAGCATTTTGACAGCTCCAAATTAACATTTTTAAAGGGCACAAATTGATTTTTTTTTATTAATAGAGACAAATGTATCCAACAGGATTGCGATATATTTCTTATGGTTTTCCCATAATTTATTGGTGCACTGTGCACGTGAACTTACAACAAAAATTTAAACAAATGAAAAATCAAAGCTGAAAAAGTTTCACAGAAACAATTCTCGAGGAAAAAACAAAAATTCAGCGCATTTACTTTAAATAACACGAAAATTGAGTGCACATTGAGCATCATGTGATTTGTAATTAGCAAGAAGAAAAAATACGGTTCCCACAATGGAATTTGACTAAATTAAATAAAAATTCTTCTCTGGTTCCGAATGGCATTTGTGTTAGTTTCGAAATGAAATATTTATATAATTCCTTAAATTTCTACTATTACAAAACAAATAATAATCCAAAACACAAAACTATTTATAAACAGTACCGTTCATAATTGTATTTTAATTGGAAGCAGGCGCACTTTCACTTCGGATTTGGACTTTCATAAAATTTCAATAAAAAGCGTAACGTAGTTTCTGAGATATTGCAGTTGGAATGGTTAAAGTCCAAAACGTTCGATTTACTTAGAATTACTGTATACGGTACTGTATAACTAGGAACAATTAATAATTTATCATTTTTGAATTTCCATTTCGTATAACTTTATCTATATTTAATTTTCGTCTCTTAGCTTATTTTTTTTAAATTCTATTAAGTTTCCTTTAATTTTGATTTGCCGTTTTGTATAATATATTGTAGGTAACGGATCACTGTTAAAAACTCGAAATGAAGACGGAGATTAAATAAATTTTATGGAATTCGATTTAAAGAAACTGAAAGGCGCAAATGTTTGATTAAGAATATGTAGTTTGTTTGTTTACTCGCTAAGTGCTGGCGAAAATTCTCAATGCAAAAGTCTTAAATCTGTGCTGTCAGATTTAATCGTGAATGTCGTAATTCAATGTATTGTTAGTTATTTATGAAGTCATAATAAATTAGTCATTTATTACAAGTGCATGACCTAAACGTTTTTGAGTCTAATAACATTCCCTTTCCATTCTATTTTTTTCAAAAAATTGCCCTAAATCGACAGTAATGTTATCACGATGTTTAAGGATTTGGATAAAGTTTTAAGAATAGTATGATTTGCACTGTTTATAATTTATATTTATTCAAAAAGTACTCTTTTTACTTCCGCCTTTTCGATATGCTACGCCACACTTTTTGCGATTGTCAATTGAAAAATCAGGACACCTGGTATCTCTGATCAAAGCTCCGAAAAAAATCACAGTGAAATTCTTCCATTTTTGTCGCCAAATAGCGCTATATCGGTTCAAGTATATCTGACTAAATTGTATGAAATTCTTATAATATTTTCACAACCTAAAACATGAAAAGCCCATTTTTCGTCCCTTAGGTGAATTCAAAACCGCTTTTTCTCCCTTCAATTGATTTCGAAATTCAATAATACTCTGGTTTGACTTTGATTTGTGCGCATCCTTCAATGTATTCATGTATCTTGATGCATACGGACTAGGTCGCATCTTGGAAGCGCATCCCCTTTCTTTTTCATCTGATGCAACCTTCAGCAACCGTTTAGTCGTTTTACTTGCTTGAGTGGTACAAGAGATGATCTATACGATGGAAAAAAGACGAAAAAGAAATCAAAGATGGGTTGATCCAGTCAAGTGTAACGATATGTATTGCTGCTTATTGATTGTGTTTTTTTTTTCATTATTGGAATGAAATTCATTTTCGGATTGAGCAATCGGTGCCCTAATAAATGAGCGCAAGATGCTTCGAACATTGTGGATTTTTTGTTCATATTGAAGAGGACATACAAGCAGCAGCGTACGAAAACATCCCGCAGCTTCAAGTATTCTGTTTTTCAATAAGGACGACAACGTTTCTTATTAAAAATTTTTGCTCATCAAAGTAAAAGCTTCTCGATGCATTGGATTTGAGGAATGCAATCTGGAATTCTAGTCCTGAGATATTGACTGAAGTGGGATGTATCGAAGTTATTTTCTCGATAAAGTTTTCTTTTAAAGAACAAAAGATAATTTTATTTGCAATCAACATGAAAATGAAAACAAGCTTTCTTCGTTCTGTTCAACAATTCTGGCTCAAGAGCCTATTTGACTTGTTCGAGCAAATTCTCAAGGAGAACGAAACGCCTATCCCATCACACACAAATATCACTTAAGCGTATAATCATCAAAGCACTTTTCACAATTTGTTTGCATGCGTTTTATGTTTACCGATTCCTAATAATGACACGCTCGATACGATCTAATGGCAATTTGTACGGCCCTCGAACCCTTTCCTGTTTCGCCAATGAAGGGGGTTTTGAAATGGGGGAGGTTTTATTCCGCATCGTCATCTTCCGGGCACTGGAGTCTTCTGCAAGAACCTATGTAGGACGTGGCCACGAAAAGAAGAAATCATACGACAAGTTGTGAGTGCCTCCTGAGTCTTGCTCCATTATTGGGATTCGGCTGGCGTGGCGTGGCGTGATGCTTCCGACCATTCTATTTGCCAACCGATTTCATTTTTTCTCCTTCCTTCGTTTTTCGGAAAAGCTGCTCCATCGAGAGCTGCTTAAGCACTTGTTTGTACTTTCCATGTGTCTACAACAGTTTTGAAGATCTACAGGGTGTTGCAGAAGTAGTGAAATGCCTGCAGAATGCGCAGAACGAATATTGATTCATAGGTGGGATTATTAAAAGGGGTTGCAAAAAGTTTCACAAAGTGTAATTTTTTTAAAGCTAAATTGGATGAGATAGGGACAAGTGATGAAGAAGTCGATCTTTGAAACAATTTTCAAACACATTTGTTTGCAATTCCGGAAAATACCTTTGAAAATAAAATTTTTTTATTCTGAAAAACGGTTTGCAGTTTTTCTTTCTAAATCATAAAAATGTCTAAAACAATTACTTTCCGTCTCTATTTTGAAAACTGTTTCGGATAGTACTAGCTTTCGAAACTGTTTTTTCGGTAGGAATAACATTTCATGATTTCTGATACCAGTTTGTACAGCTTTTAACTGTAAATTACTTTTCATAAGTTTTGATAATTTAAGCTTTAATTTTTTTATTTTTACTATTGAATTCAGTGTCTATTATTTGCGTTTCGCGCTTGAACAAATTTCTTCGAACACATGCTAAGTGCATGTGCTCGCGGGCCGCATGTGGCCCACAAAACCCTTTTGTGCGGCCTGCGAATCTTTTTTCAAATTTTTATACCTTAATTTTTCCTACAATGTGTGATTCAGATTGTTAACTTTTTTCTGGCAATTTAAGCATGTATTATGTTCAGTTCAAGGCATAAATGCAATATTGTTGTGCAACGTTATAATGGATTTCTTTTATTCAAGATACAATTTTCTTAATAATTTAACTTGTACTACTTTCAAAAGCCAAATCCATCAATGTGAGTCGGAAGAGTTGCCAAAAACCGGGAGCTACACATGATTAAAGGATTGAAGTTATTATATTCGATTCAAACCAAAAATAAGTTAAATGATAGAAAATATGCTCAGCAGATATTTTTTTCTTTAATTATTCTATACAGTTTGGCAAAAAGGCTTGTTCTGACCAAAAATTAAACCAAAACCTTGTGAAATATTCTTAATTTCTGCATATTGACGAAAATAACGAATGTTTAATAATAAAGCCCAAGTGGACGATTTGAGTTTTTTTTTATCAGTATAAATCAGCTGGCATCAAAGTTGCCGACAAAACTTAATAGTTCTTGATAAAACAATAAATATCTGAAATTCTGTGATTCGACTCAAAAGGTCTTTGACGATAATCTGTGATCCTTTTTCAGAAATTTGATAGAAAATATATTACAAACATCAATCAATTGAGTTATTTCACTTATAAATCGCTGTCTGGTATAACAACTTACAAAATAGGAAGCAAAAAGCTAATAAAGTCTACAGAAGTGATAGAAGTGCTACAAATCATCAAAATTATATAAATTTATGCAAACAGCTTAATTCATGTGTAAAAAGTTCTTTTGAAAAATACAATCAGAAAATTGAAAAAGAAATTAAACAAAACCCAAAAGCGATCTTTGGCTATACTAAAAACCCAGATGAAAAATTCAAAATTTCCTACTCAATTGACACTTGACGGAAGCATTGGAAATAATCCGCTGGAAATATCTAACTTATTTGCAACCTTTTTTTTTCAAGAAGTGTACACTTCTTTCACTGAGGTTGACCGAGATAGAGAATACTTTTCAATCATTCCAGATCTAGCGTGCGACATTCAGGTCAATGAAATTGATTACAATAATGTTTCCAAAGGACTTAGAAAACTTGATGCTTCCAAAGGAGCAGGGCCTGAAGGACTTCCCCCATGTTTTCTTAGAAAACTTGGCGGCCGAATTGACAGAGCCTCTTCTGATTCTTTCTAATATGTCATTAAATTATAGAAAAGTTCCCAAATTTTGGAAAAAATCTTTTTTAATTCCGATTTTCAAGTACGGAAAAAAAATCAGATGTACGAAATTATAGAGGAATAGCTATTTTGTCTTGCATCCCAAAACTCTTTGAATCAATAATAAATGAAAAAATTTATCAACAAGTAAAAAATATTATAACGAATAAACAACATGGTTTCTTCAAAGGACGCTCTACAGCATTAAATCTTCTCGAATTCGTTACATACGTTATCTATTCTATAAGCAAAGGCTTTCATGTTGAGGCTATTTATACCGACTTTAGTAAAGCCTTTGATCGCTTTGACATACCGCTTTTTACCTTCAAATAAAAAAAAAATTTACTTTCATTCAAATCTTTTCTCCTGGTTACAATCATATTTTAACTGATCGAACACAAATCGTTCGTTTCCAAAACGAATTATCCAAATCTGTAGCTGTGACCTCTGGTGTGCCTCAGGGGTCTCATTTAGGACCTCTCCTTTTCATACTGTTCGTTAACGACATTTCCTTCATTCTAAAACGGATTGAATACCTAATATTCGCTGATGATATTGAACTATTTCTGAGAATAAAAACAACCGAAGATGTTGAAACATTTCAAAACGAAATCAATGTTTTCTTTGAATGGTGCAACAAAAGCTTACTTCAATTGAATGTTAAAAAATGCAACTCTATATCATTTAGCAGAATACAAAGTCACCCTATCATTGAAACAAAATTAGGCAATCAACCATTACAAAAATGCAAAATTGTAAGGGATCTCGGCGTCATACTGGATTCAAAACTCAAGTTTGTAGAACATCAGAACAATATCATCAATAAAGCAAATTGCATGCTATGATTTGTAAAACGTTTCAGCAAACACTTTCAAGATCCGTACACCATAAAATCACTTTATATATCCTATGTTCGTTCGATATTGGACCACTTTTCCTCTGCCATCGTATGAATCTCGTTGTAAGCTTATTGATATAGAACTTCTCAGTAAACGCAGAGCATTTTCGCAAATTGCATTTGTAAATGATGTTGTTACACAAAGAATAGACAGTCCTGAATTACTTTCAAAACTATATTTTTACGCACCCTCACGTCCATTAAGAAATAAACATTTGTTCTACATTTAACTTTACGACAAAGACTATGCAAAACATCAACCTATTAATCACATGATGTACAAATACAATTTACAAAGTGAAATTATAGACGTAGCGATGAACAAAACACAATTAAAAAAGGCATTCAAAAACAACTTCATAGAACAACAAAACAATAACTTACATTAGCTTTGAGTAGTTTTTAGTATTGTAGTTTACATAGTTTGAATTAATAAATAAATAAATAAATTATATATTTACAAAGTCCAGGTTTATTGGTATATATTTTTTCTAACTTAATTTTAAGAGAACTTATGGATGACTAAACTTCATTGCCTTGTTGGAAATAACATTCATCCGCATTCTTGCTTGAATAATTGCACAAGTTTGAATATCCGTTACTTCACCAGAAATCTCGTGAGAAAAAATATTTGTCAACATAAAAGTAACGGAATAATTAGCGATTAGCGATCTATCGCCAGATACTTGAAAAAAGGCATGATTCAGAATTCTTTCTTGACTGATTACTTTCGATGAAGTTAATCCGCTATTTTTTTGGTGAAAAAATAAGTGAATACGAAAATTATCTAACAATAACGAACAAAAAAAATTCGCGATCAGTGTTTTATGCCAAACACTGCCAATGTCAAAATAAGCTTTGGAAGTCCTATCCCAACGATATCTAAAAAGATTGGAAATTATAAAAATCTAAGAAATTTTAATTCACAATTCAAGAATGAAGTTTTGAAGATATAGTTGCTTAAAAATATGTGAAATTGAACATTTTCTGTGATTTCGACAACTTTCAATATCGGGTATTTCAAAAGTTGTGTTAGATTTAGCTTAGCTTAGCTTAATTGACTACTCACATCCACCTTAAATCATTGAAGGTGCAACATGCAATATGATCTCAATCAATAGTTCTTCATAAGCTTCGTGAAACTTTAAATGTATTTTTATCGGCATTAGATCAAACGCATTTCAAATTCCATGATCGCAGGCGTGGCTCAGTAGAACGAATTCCACATCGCCAATGGTTGCTACTCCGTGATTGACCAAGGCCATAAATTTTGTCCAGAGGTCAAATGAATGGTATCTGGGATTGACAGCACATTCACAATGATCAAAACTGATGCTCTCTCTTTATACATCAACAACGGCGCCGGCCACGTCCTAGTAGTCAATGGATAGAAGGAAAATAGAGTAAAGGATTGAAAGAATAATATTTCATGCTTTAGGACCGAGGTTACCTCTGCATCCTAGCAAATCAATTTTTGTATGGATTGGGTAAAAAGGATATGACCAGGAAACACTTTTGACTAGTGTTATTTAATCGGTGTTAAATTCTATTCTCCTAAGCTCCTGTGATTTTGTATTAAAACTGTTCAATTCAGATGAGGTTTCTTTTAAATTATAACATAATTAAAATTTGATCAGAAATCATAAAGTTAAGGCCAGATTCTTTTAACATTTAAAATTATGATAAATACTAAGCATGTAGGTTTTTATTACACTGGTTTTTGAATATAGAGTAAAGATGAACAAAAAAATTCAACGTTAGGCCCTAAAATATCTTACATCTGTATCCCAAAGCTTGTTAACCGGTATGAAATTATAACAAATACTTAGTCTTTTCGCAAATTCTATTAATTCGATCTCAAAATTTTAATGGTTTTGGGTTTTTTTTCTGTCACTATGAAAATTAAAGTTTTACTAGCATTTGTACAGATTTTATGAAAAACTTGTATAGTATGTATAGATGTCAAAATAAAATGTCAAATCAGCTTGTCATATTTTTTGTAAAAAAAAAATATAACTTTAGTAAAGCCCTAGTTATTTGAACTGAAAATTCGTCAAAATATAGGAAATCGTGGATAAGACAGGGTTGAACTTTAATCGTTTGAAAGATATTGAACTTTTCATGGAAGCGTGAATATTTGATACCCAAAATCAATTCAAAAGAATCAGTTAGGTTTGTAAACGAAAAAAGAAAGAAAATGGGATGAATGAAAAGAAAACTAAATTTTTATTTCTAACAAGAAAAATCAAATCAAATGCATTACGGTTAACCCGTCTTAGTTGAAAAAATAAGAAAGGGTACTTATCCTTGAATGAAACAACTGCTTTCCAAGAATCTTCATCCATCTTCCTGAGTCACTAATCCTGTGCGTAAACTGGACATCATGGGAGGCTCCTTTTAATCCATCACGAATCCATTTCTTGTAGGATTGTCTTCGCTGCTCGATCGGTACGTGTTTTTTAAAATCCCTGGTCAAACTTGATGTGTTGAAATTTATAGCATTTTTTTTCAAGTTTTCTAATTTCGTTTTTTCCACTAGCTTGATTTTGGCAGATGAAAAAAACATCATTTCAAAAGTTGTGTTGGATTTATGTTTTTAGTCACGTGAGTTCGTTTGATAATCCCTTTTTCAAATTGTTTTCGCCAAAAATTTGAAGTTATGATGAATGATATGAAGGTCTGCTAATTATAAAAAAGCACTTTGTAGAGGAATGTTTCTTCGACCAGTGCTGAAAATTTCATTACGATTCGTTTTGTTTCAAAAAAGTTACACGTGATGGAAGCCGCGAGAAGAGAATAAATTTTGAACACCCACGTCAAAAACCCGACGTAGTCAGGTTCAAAAATCGCGAAATCGTTAAAAATGGTCAAATCAACCGTGTGTAGCGTTCTCAAACGTTTCCTTGAGATGCGTACTATAGATCGGCAGGTTCATACCAAGCGTCATAGTGGAATTAAGGATCGGAAACTGCATTTGAAGGTGTTGAGGACGATCAATGAATACACAGGGTAGTCGGACTATGACATTGCCAAGAAATTCATCGCCGGCCGGTGCACCGTCAGCAGAATTCGTCTACGCGAAGGAATACGATCCTATCGAACCAGTAAGCAACCAAACCGGACATTGAAGCAGAATTTAGTAGCCAAAGGACGTGCCCGCAAGTTATACAAGAAGATTCCAACGAAGTTCGACGGATGCATCCTCATGGATGATGAAACGTACGTGAAGATGGATTTTGAGCAGCTTTCTGGCCAAAAACTATGTAAAGCCACTGCAGTGGTGCACTGCACTGGTCATGGTGATGTCCCCGGCATATTCAAATTCGTTTTTGCTGATAAGTTTGCAAGAAAGTGTTTGATCTGGCAAGGTATTTGCAGCTGCGGACGAAAATTTCCGGTTTTTGTGAAAAACAAGACCATGGACTCCGAAATTTACAAGGAGGAATACCTGAAAAACTTTTTTTTTTCGTACATTAGATCTCACAAAGGACTAGTTAAGTTTTTGCCAGATTTGGCAAGCTGCCACTACAGCTAGGAGGTTCTACAGTGGTATTGGGCCAACGGGTGGATTTTGTCGAAAAGGACATCAACCCACCCAACTGCCCTCAATTCCGCTATATCGAAAAATTTTTGGCAATTGTCAAGCAGAAGATGAAGAAGAATGGTAGGACGACTCGGGAAGCAACAGAGATGAAGAGATTGTGGAACAAAATGGCCGCTGAGGTCAGCGAATAGGGTGTTCAAACTATAATGAGTGATACTCAACCAAAAGTTCGAAAATTCATCAAAACAACATGGGAATAATTTTTTTTATTATGTTTCCTTTAAAGTGCAATAAAAACCCTACATTTCAAGTACAAAACATTTTTATTTCGTTTATATAGCTCCGAGATAGACCCGTTTTAATGCGTCCAGATTTGTAGTGATTCATGCTTTAATCGTCATTTACAAGAGATTGTTTCTAAATATGCCATTTTACAAACAACTATTTGAATCAGGCTCGATCATGGAAACATACCTACAAGTTTGCCATGTTTGAAACAGATCACTGAACTTTTTTCGAGTCTTTTTTCGAACTCCCAGTCCAATAACAACGAGTTTCTACTGTAGCGTGGATTAATCAGCTATTGATATCACAAACCGACCAGCCAAAAATTGAACAACACTACCCAGGTCGAAACTGGAAACGAATAGGTATGGAAAAATATCTCTGCTGTACAACTGACTTACAATCAACGAAGCTTGCTCTATCTGTTCGTAAACCAAAAAATATCGCACCGACAACTACTTCACAAGCTTCGCGAATATATTAATTCAATTTTAACTATCAACATTTCCAACACATTTTATTGTAACTTTGTAGATTATTGAGTCATGTACGCGCCTTGCGAATACAAAAACTTCATTCCAGTAGATAAAGAAAATGTAAAATTTCTTAGCATGGAATCGTTGTAAATTTTGGGTGTCTAGGAAATAAAAAGTGATAAATAGAGAAGCTTAAAATCTATGTGAAGTAAAGGGTGATACGGTCAAAATTTGGTCAAGGGAAAACGCGTGTAAATCGGTGAAATCGTTTATTTAAAAAATCAAATTAAATGTCTTTTTCAAGTTTATTTAGTTTAAAATTCAGGAAAAATATTCAGTTAGGCTTCCGCTTTTCCAAATCCGAATTGCCGGGCCTTACGTTTAACTCCTGCTATCAGATTTTGCACAGCCACCTTGTCCACCTTCTTCGCCGCAGAAAGCCAGTTTGCCTTGAACTGATGCTCGTCCTTAGCAGTTTTTTTGGTCTTCTTAAGGTTCCGCTTGACAATAGCCCAGTATTTCTCAATTGGGCGGAGCTCTGGCGTGTTGGGAGGGTTCTTGTCCTGCATGTTGTTGGCGGCGTACCACTCCATGGCCTTTTTACCGTAATGGCAAGATGCCAAATCCGGCCAAAACAGTACGGAACAACCGTGTCTCTTCAGGAAAGGCAGCAGACGTTTATTCAAACACTCTTTCACGTAAATTTTTTGGTTGACAGTCCCGGAAGCTATTAAAATGCTGCTTTTCAAGCCACAGGTACAGATGGCTTGCCAAACCAGATATTTTTTGGCTCGATGCACGGTTGTAGACGATACACCCAGCTTATTTGCGGAATCTCGGAGAGAGAGGTTAGGGTTTCGCTTGAAACTACCGGCAACTCTCTTTGTCGTCTTAGCGGCTTCCGGTTTTCGATTTCCCCTCGATCTAGACTTCCTGGCTGTCGACATACGTTCCCCAAACACTTTAATTACATTTGTAACGGTTGATTTGGCAACTTTTAGCGATTTTGCCAGCTTTGCATGCGAGTAGTTCGAATTTTCGCGATGCGCGAGCAAAATTTTGATACGCTGCTCTTCTTCCTTGGACGGCATTTTGACAACTGAAGAGTGAATTCCAAAATCAAATTAGGAGCAACATTCTACACACATACACACCTTCAAAATGAGGGGTGTTCAGGTTTTTTAATTGCAAAATTGAAAGAAATACGTCAAATTGATATTGACTAAATTTTGACCGTATCACCTTTATGTGTGTATTACAAATTAATTGCTGCAGGTTGTTTTTAAAAAAGTAACGATTACAAACCACAAGTGAGTACGGACTTGAGGAATGAAGTCACTACTGAACACGTTAAATTGATAAATTGAACTGAGACATGAAGAATTGGCCTCACTGGGTAGCATTTAAAATAAAAACATTAAAAACTCAACCGGTTTTTTCGAAAGGGCGAAAACTGCAATTTTATCTTATCATTCTTGTTCAGAGGTTAGGGCTGAGGGCTTTTGGTATGGATGAAAGTGTTCGAAAAAACTGTCAATATATCCTAATACTTGAGTGAAAGCATGCACAGACCTTTACTTGAATCAGACACTCTTATACTCTTATCAAATACTCGAGGGGGTTCAAATAAAGGCTGCTAGGAAGCCAAAGATCTAAAAAAAAATCGATCGTATCTCATCCACCTCAGTTTTTTTTATTTGAGAGATTAACCTTTAGTTTTCACCCTTAGTTTTAAAATATCAAAACTGGACGTTACAGAGTTTTTAAATTTGGTCGTACAATGTACTTTGCTTAAGGAATTATATCACTATTTTTTCACTTTCTTTGTTTTTTTTTAACACATTCACTAGTCCTCATGATTTTTTGTATAGGTTTTGAATGCGGTTTTTTTTAAAAAAAAAACCAATAATCATATAAAGATAGATTTTAGCCATATAGTGTTAGTTAACTGTAGCTGCTTTTTGTAAAATATTTGTATACGAAGAAGATTTGGCTCATGATATTTTGAATGAAATCAAAAGATATGCAATACAACATGAGATAGCTAAGATATGCCCAACTAAAACACTCATATTTATAACTCGGTGATCTCAATCTTCTAACCGACAATGTAGTTTACATTTCTGGTTATTTTTAAATAAAAGTTTCAGGAAATGTTATACTTTTGAGTTGATTGATGTGTTGAGTGATTCGGTTCGTAACATCCTCCAATTCAGCAACACCCTGTCAACACAAAACGTATTCTTGCAACTCAAACTTTGGGTTGGTATATATGAAAAATGAAAAGCTGCTCAGCTCAACAGTCCCATCCACCTTTTTGTGTGATAAGAGTAGCCAAAAAATGTGAAAAAATACATATCAGCACCGCCACTCCATTTGCCCTATTCATGCTGATCAAAACATTTCTCGGAACGGCATGGGCGTTCTTCTAAGCTGGCAGGCAGACCGACGACGACATTCATCCTCTCCATTTGGGCGTTTTTAGCGGCGGCGTTTTTTTCCCCACCCAGCAGCCACCAAATGCCGATACTGGCTGCCATCATAAAATTTGATTACATAGGCGAAAGTAAAAGTGTCAACAACATGGGAAACGATGTCAACCTTTTATTGGGTCATTTCTCAAAAAAGTATAAAAATGTATACGTGTATAAAAGCGCCACCCACTCAAACCCACATACGGAAATTAAGCTTGCTCATTGTTTACGCTTACGTTGTGCGTCATTCGAATGAAATGTTAATTAAAACATAATCCTAGTTTAGTGACACTAACTGAGGTTAGCTCGGGGTTTGCACTTTCGATGAAAACATAATTGAAGGCTAGAAAAATTATTTCCAAGTTCTGTAACTGTAAATAAATATAATCTAAATCTTCATTGAATACAATGACAACAAATGTATTCGTATTCCGAAATGGGGTACCTTTTAAACGAATGATGAACCAGCAGTTAATAAAAACATTTTAAAATTGAAATCATGCTTTTAATGATGTCCGCAATTGTCGTACTTTGTTTCAGTTTTCAGTCCTTATACTTTTTTACAAAATAACTTTATCTTAGACAATTTTTTTCAGTTTATAATAAATTTCTTTTGTTTTATTTATGCCTGTAAAACCTTTGATTGTCAGTTGACTTTTATCGGCTTTTTCAGTCTACTGAGCAAGAAAACGATTATTATTTTTACTTCTGACGTTTCCGTGATTTCCAGGACAAAAATTGTTGAAATTGTTTGTTTAGTTTTTCGTGCAAAACAATAAGGATTAAACGAAAAACTAAACAAACAACTGTTATTAACTACTAGTTTTGTTCCGTTTTTTCTAAACCACTCCAATTTACTTGAACATAGCATTTTGACCAAATCCTGGATAAAAATGACCGCTACGGAGCATTCGGAACAACCGTCGCTGAGAATAATATCAAAAAGAAATCTTTGACACTCCTGACTACATTCGAATTATATCAGAACGGTTACCACGGTTTTTTACATGGTTGAATTCTATTTTTATCATTTCTCGAGTTCTTATGTGATTAAATTCAATAAATATTCTTAACAAACTCTACAAATATACATAACTAGCTGATCCGGTGAACTACGGTGAAAGATAGTATAAAAATAAAAACCTTAAAGAAATACAGTACTTGAAAAAGACTTTTTGAAAAAAGGACTAACCCTGAAAATGATCATACGAAAGTGATGGAATTCGGACGAAGAATCAGACATGGAAATGTACGGTGATCGGTATATGCGGGAATAAAACGAAGCCGTATATAGACAGAAAATTTAATTGAAACTAAATTATCCAAAAAATAAAATGTCCCTCCCACTTCTTATGGAGCGTATTGGATGGAGGAAAAACTCAACTGTTCCTGTTGTTTTTCAGTGCAATACCGAATCTTTCATTATAAATACTTGGCAGTGTTTAAAATATGATGAAAATGGAGCCCGCGATTTAGATAAAGATAGGGAATTTTTATCAACTACTTGGTCTAAACCTGGTTGTGTGAAATGTTTCTGTGAAATCACTAAAATCTTTTAGAATGATGACGTATTTTTTATACATTTTATATTGGGCTCACATTTTGAAAATGAGAAGAAGGGGTTTCAGTACAGTAAATCATCTGGTTTTTTCAAACATATTTTATTTGAAAATTTGATTGAAAAATTTCCTAAACCGTTTTTAAGAAGGAGTCATACAAAATAATTATCCTATGAATTTTTTTCACACCTGCTTGCGTACCAAGTTTAACGAAAATCTTTTAAATTGAGAAATGTTAATTTTACATGAGTGCTCCTCATTCCAAAAGATAGAGAGGAATTGAGTAAAAAATTGATCACGTTTTGTCAGAACTTCGTTACTTCAATTTTAACCTTTCAAAGCAAAGTGTTGTTTTAAAATAACCCTGATCAAAGTCCAAATATCTCGAAAATGCTGGCAAACGTTTAAGTGAAGAATTTTCAAGTGGAAGAGAATAGCCCATGATATAATGATAACGATATTTACATGCATGAGTAAAACATCAAACAAAATATGAGGAAAAATTGTAAATTCGCGTAACATATCTTAGATAAATGTCATTTTCATGTGCCCACACATGCATTTCAATGCCCACACATAATCACCAGATATATTTCAAAATGTGCTTGCTCATATAGCTCTTTGCGCTCACGCAAAAACAATTTGAAGAACTCGTCTCCCCGTTTGCACTCACGCAAACATCACACATATGCGCTCACGCAGTACTCCGTATGCGCTTGCGCATCTAACGGCATCTCATCTGCGATCACACATTTTTTTTTCGCAGCAGGAAATAGTTTGCGCTCACGCTAACAACTTGTGCTCACACAAGGAACTTCGCAACAGGCGATTTGCGCTCACGCAAACAACTTGTGTTCACACAAGGAACTTTACATTCAATATACTTACTAAGGATGCAATCATCATTCCATGGAACTAACATTCAATCATAAAAATCCCTCGAGATCTTGGCATTGTTTTCACAATAACCAATTTGTTGTTCACAGCAGGTCGCGAGGAATGAAGAATAATGTGTACTGCAACCTGCAACTGCCGGTACAGGTACAGCTACCACCTAGGGAAAAACCGAATAAATCTGATTTCTTTGGGTGGAATATTCGTATCAATAAATCATCAACGTTTTCACATCCCATCCTCGTCGCCAATATGTAGAGTCCAGTTAAATCATTTCCCGATTTGGAAGCGTTTATTCTTCTATCAAATACTAAGCTTCTAATTTTCACGTTTTCACCCCTAAACTGTCGAATCACTTCCTTCCTCTTTTTCAATGCCGTCTTTGATTATACATAAACTTCTATTTGTTATTGATGTAGATAATCACAACACTTATCATCGAGGGGCGATCCTACAAATGTGAGCTGGAATGTTTGTTATCTTTCGCATTCTGCACTTTCATTTTATAAATTCATCGTTCAATTTAAAAACAAAATTTTCTACATACATATTTAGTGCATGCAAAAAAACTTTCCTAGACTCTTAAAACCAAAAACTTGGTCAAAAATGAAACTTTTGAACACCTGTTTTAGAGTGCCTCAAATGACCCGACTTTTGTAAAAGTTATACGCTGCAGGCCAAAATTGATCCTTGGCCTAGTACAAGATCTCATGCCAAATTTGGGCCAGATCGGATAACGGGAAGGGGTCGCTCAACGAGCCTGAAGTTTGTATGGGATTTTGAGACATTTTGTTCGGGAGAAACATGAAAAACCAGCTTTTTATCGATAACTTCGGTTCCCGTCGACCGATTTCTTTCAAAAACGGGTTTTCTTAAAGGCGACGCGTCAATATGTTCGACCGCCTCGACTCATTAACAGTGATGAATACCATCCTTAAAAAAGTCAGCCCATTTGAAGCCTAATAACTTTCTTATCTTAACTCTAATTGAAATGCAGTCTTCGGATGAAATATTTTTCATAGTTTAGGCTTTAAGAAAACTTGTTTTTGAAAGAAATCGGTCGACGGGAACCAGAAGTTATTGATGAAAAACTGGTTTTTCATGTTTCTCCCCGAACAAAATGTCTCAAAAATCCCATACAAACTTCAGGCTCGTTGAGCGACCCCTTCCCGTTATCTGATCTGGCCCAAATTTGGCATGAGATCTTGTACTAGGACTAGGATCAATTTCAGCCTGCAGCGCATAACATTTCACAGGTTTTGAATTTCCCATAAAATTTGGGGCAGTCTACTGAAGGGTTACCATATCCTTCAAAGCCAAAAAGAGTACGTTGAAATCATTTTTCAAAATATTTAGGAGAAACGGGAAAAAAACAGGAAAAAAGTGACAATTAGTTGCTAGTTATGTAACTTACCTGGCAATAACGGCAAAACATAGTTTTACAAATTGAAAGTTGTCGTTTTTAGTATTTGTTCATTTTCTTGCAGATTTTTAGTGAAAAATAAAAGGGTCGTTGGATTATTCGAAAAGATAGAGATCAGAACATCGTTAACATGAGAACACGTTGCATTTCTAAAAGAGTTCAAATTGCTGTTGTGCTCTCTGCCAACTGTTTGGGCGCTAATTGCATATTCAAAGGCGTTGATTGCCTGCACAGTTTATTTCGACGACTGGGAGAAGCTTTTGTCAAAAGTGGGTTTGAAACTTTCGAAATTGTTGTGTTTTACTTATAGAAAAGTTTTGCTAATGAAACAGAAAACTTGTTTGTAACGAAAAATTCAGATTTTAATCGATTTGTTATGCTTCTTATTTTAATATATTGTTTGGAAAACTCAACAAAATAGAGAAACCTGAAGTACCGAGCAATGAATGCATAAAGTGTTGCATTTTCTTTCGGACTTCTGGTACATATAGAAACACAAACTTAAGAACTGGAAGAAATAAGTTCGTTTCTTGATAAAATTTCTTTCAACAGAAAAAAAGAGTACAAACCGCAAGATTTCACAAAAAGAAGAGTACGCTCATTTCTCGATCGAAAAAGAGTACATGTACTCTTAAAAGAGTACGTATGGTAACCCTAGTCTACTGTTTTGCTTTAACTACATAAAATCAATATTAAAGAATTTGTAGTTATATATGAAAAGAAAAAAAAGAAAGCATTTAGAAACGAGTTAATTGTTTATAGAGAATCTGATTTAAATAATTGAAACAAATTGGAATTTATATAAATGAATCATTAAATTCCAAATGATTGACAATTTCTTGCAGGTTATTATTAATTGGCATAAGTTCTTCTGTTTTAGTGATTCACAAGCTTTGTTATGTAATCATGAAAATAGAGTATTTAATTCTATGTAGAATTCAATAAAAAAAAATAGACATGTACTTAGCCAAGGTTCTTAGATACACTAGGTTCTCCGACTTTCACAGTAAGTAGGCGAGGAGTGAGCGGGGCTCTCAATGAGTTTGTTTATTTTTTGCTCAGCTTTTCTGTGGTTTGTTGGTAAACAAACTTCATGAGTTCCACATAGTTGCATAGCCTACATAGCCAAAATGGCTGAATCGGGAATTCGTTATTCGGGAACACCTCCTGAATATATACCCACCTTATACTTAGCTTTATTGATTAAGGTTGAAGTTTCCTTTCGTTAAAGCCCATGCTGCTGGTTCTGTCTTGTTGTCAACAAGAGAAAAAAAAATCTTCTCTTGTTGTTATTCTCTCGCCCTGTCGGGCGATGGGTTTTCTTGAGCTCTAGGTAATGGTTTCACAATTATACTGAGGCAGAAAGACTGATTCGGCAACCATTTTTCATGTCACTTCAGAATTTTTAAACCTCACGGAAATAATGGGTTGTCATTTAACAGTTTCGAGTTTCCAAAATGGAACCATTTGGATCACTGGTCATATCACCTTCAAATGAGGTCAGATACGCATATGTATCGTCTGATTATCAAACGCAATCCGATTTATGACACTTTTATCGACCGCCATTTTTTCGTTTTTTTAATTCTTTCAAATCTATTTCCGTTACATTCATTAACACTTGTCTAATTTCAATGCAAACTGTTACTAATGACAACCAAAACAAAACTTTAAAATAAAATCCACTGCAATTGAACTTTTCAAGGCTACGTTACGAAAAAAAGCCACGATACGGAAGGAATAAATTTGTGCACTCAACCACGATCCCACGATTCCGGGTTATCCGATAAAGATTCACCAAAATAGCTATCTTCGGCTAAGGTGAAAGTAACACCCAATTCTGCAGGCAACGCTGAACTAACAAAGGTAAAAAAACATGACCAAATCCCTCAGCTTGCCGTCTCTAGATGAAACAAAAACCAACTCTCGGCAAGGTCAAACGGGTTTATCGGGTTTCCTTTCGAATACATTGACATTGTCGCATTCGATAGCTCATTTGACTCCCAAGGTTTCGACGCTGGGGTGAAAAAAAAAAAACAAAACCGAAAAGAATCTTTGTTTTCTTCATTTTGCACTTTCAGAAAACTAAAATGCAAACGCAGAACATTCGAACGAGCGAAGAAAAATCACGACCGCACTCAACCATGGCTTGCTAAGAACTCTCTTTCCTATCAATAAAAATATTGATTAAAAAGATCATTTATGTCATTAAAATGTTATGCTGATATGAAATTTTCTTCAAGAAACCCATTTCAATCTCAATTTCATTTAGCGTTTTTTTTTTATAAATTCTCAACATCAAATTTGAAAAAGTATGGAACAAGGTCACAAAATTCACATTTTCCGATCAGCAATGAATTTAAATCGTCATTTTGATTAATTTGGGCGCCCTGATTATAAATATGATTTTTTCTATCAGCGCTTGTTATTCAAATAACTTTTCAAAATACGTTAAAATTATTTAAGGATGTTCTGCGCTTTTTTGACAAAACTTGAAAACAAAAACAAAACATTTAAAAATAAAAGTTTTAATCAATTATCAACTTGCTTAAGATTTCAAATAAATTTGAGTTCTGCGACAAAAATTATAGAAGTTTCTATTTGTTTTCTTTTTCTCACCCAAAGATTTTTCAAAGAAGTTTGAAACCAAATTGAAATTTAGATTCTTTTTAAAGCAAAATTTAATCGTTTTGCAGATTCCAAAAAATTCCTGAAGTTTTTTTTAACTTTCTGCAGTAATGTCAAAAAAACTTGTAATGATATCTTTCTAAATTTTTAAAAACTGTCGAATTTTACTTTTTAAGATCATGCATCATCATCAAAATACTATTCTTTAATTGAATGAAGTATACTTAATAATGAAATCAGGATCAGATTTCTTCTCAAATGTAGGTTTGATAGTTAATTAGTTATCAATGATTTATTTCACCTAAGACTGATACATTTCAAAATTCCAAATAATCAAAACTAAATGAGATAGTGTAAATTTGACAAAAAATCCAGTTCAAGACGCTTTAATCTACCAAATCAACCATTAAAACATAAGCACCAAAATGCTGTTCCTTTGATTTATCAATTTTATTCTATAAATAATTTATTTTAATGGTGAGGCGTGTTAATTTAAAAAAAAATCTTTGAAATGTTAAAAAAAATTTCATTGTCATATTTTGGTTTAATTTTCCGATGAATTTTATAGTACTTTTTTTTTAATGTTTATGAAAATTTACCGAATTTTAAAGTCAAGCGATTTTAATTTTTAAAATTCTTATGGTAAGTTTGTCTTTGTTTTTGAATTCAAAGTTTTTTGTATTCTAAAAACACAAGCCTAAAATTTTTTCCTCATTAAAAGTTCACATTTCAAATCGCGATTATTTTTTTCTTTTTAAAATTCTAAACAATACAGCGGAATTTTTCAATCAACCCTTCAGTTGAACTGAAGAAAGAAATGTCAATTAAGATGAACAACAAATAACAATTTATCGTGGTTAGTTTTCTCCTGATCTGGCGTTTATTTTAGAATTCAGATTTTTGAAAATCTGGGTTTTAGAAATATTAATTTCAAATGGATTCAGGATGAGGATCATCATTTTGAAAAATTGATCAATGACTAACCAAAAATATCATTGATTTGAATCTATCATTGTTATTTGTTTGGAAATTTTGATTTATTTATTAGTGAAATTAATTTTTTCGAGTTTGTGTGGTATTCATGAGTAAAAAAGTTTGAAATTAATTTCCTTGTTTATCGTGTATTTTTTGTTATTGTAATCATTTTTAGCTAAATTTGAATTTCGGAAACCCCCCTCCCCCCCCCATGGACGGGTCCTTCGTACGGGCCTGATTCTCAGTGCACAAAACTCATGCTCTCTTTTTGAGATAATCGATGACAGTGCCGGCCACGTCCTATTAGTCTATGGGAAATGAAGGAAGGATTGTTAGTAAGATATTTTCGAAGATGGCAGCGATAAGAAGCTCTTAAGCTGTCTGAAAGACAAAAATATTACTTACAATAATGCAATTATCGAAACATTTGTTTGAAAATCTTCTTAAAGCTATTTTTTCCTAGCTGTTATTTCTGTTATGTAAATTAATGTTTTTTTTTCAAAAACAACTTGCTGGAACGACTTAAATGTTTAATTTTAACGAAACATTTAATATCTGAAGGATTTGTCAATGAACAATAAATTGTTGATTTTTTTTTGTTGAACAATTTAAATGAATTGGAAAAAAAAATCGTTTTTGGAGATTCTTCAATGTGATTTTACTCTTCGCCTCAAATTGGTTTCGCTATAACGAAGAATGAATGAACCAACTAGTACAAAATTGATCATTTCATTACAAACGAATATGGTTAACGCTCAAATTGTGGATTGAAGTTTATTTTTAACATAATTTATGACACTTTAACTTTAAAAACTACTCAAACTACTCATCAAAATTCTCATTAAAAATTATCATCTCTATAATTCTTTATCCCTTTTATGACTTGAATGATTTCAATCGGAATGTGTTTATGGCAAATTCAAGTTAGTTATTGTAAATGGTTAATAATTTCCAATTTAAAATTGCATAAAGACATGTACACTAAGCGTTCTTTTATTGTGTACCCTAACATGCCTGTAAATTTTCGAATGAAATTCCATATGTGAATGTAAATATTCGGAAAGAATGACCCTGATGGGTTAAATTCATAAAAAGGAAAAAAAAAAACATTTTCGATAGATTTCAATGACAACAGTTAACTAAAAAATATATGAATTTTATAATTTATAGTTTTTTTTTATTATTGACTGGAAAAGCTGTTGAATCAATTTACATTTATAAATTAACAAAAAATCTAGATTTTAGATCTAATATAAGCTTTTCCAGCTAAAAAAATCGACATATCGACAAAACTGAACCATCAGCACATTTCAAATGGAAAATAATTTATATTTCAAATTGTAATATTAAGCATGTGAAAAAAATGGAACGCTATTTATTAAACGAAATTGAAATACTTAGAACCAACGAAAATTTAACGAAAAAACAGGTACTTATCTTTAATAGTTGAATCAGTCCAGAATTCACCTGGAACCTAACAGCAATTTGGAAGCAAAACGGTTCTGGACCAGTTCGGAAGGTAAAGTACCAGCCTTTTTAATTCGTCCACCTCCAACAACTTCAAATTCGGAAAAACATGTTAAACCAACCGAAATTTTATGACAATTGTATTATTATTCTACGCGTTGGCTCGAATAATATTTTGAAATTTTACAAGAGCCTTCTGTTTAAGTATTGAGCTAAATGCAATGAACAGTTATACATTCTAAGCGCTTGCGTGTGTTCCTTATTTCGTTGATAAATCATTAAAATGTTTGAAGTTCTATTGACTATTTTGAAAATTTTGTATTGAAGCCCCTCGTTTCAAAGCAAGAAGTGCCATTTTGCATAATGAACCAACTGCGTGTACCAGTTAAAAAAAAGACATAGTGAAAATTATTCAGTTGTGTATTATTTGAAGTTTATTTTTGTATGGGAGCCTTTTCTCACTAAAGTCTGAGTATTTTCAAGCTAAAATACGAGCAATTCTTTTCGCAAAAACCCTCGTGAAACAAATATCACGTTATTTTGACCACCTTTTCATTAAGTTTGTTTAAGAATAAGTATAAATCTCTTCTTATCTTCTTCAAAAGTGGGAGAGGCCATTCATTACAATTAATTATTTTAAGCGTCAAACTGTTTTATCAAAATCGCTCTACGATTTTTCGAATTGTGTTATACTAAACAGACGGTGATTTTGTATAAGACCATCCCGTAATAAAAGAGGGATGAAAGAAACTTTTTTCGATTGAAAATCATCGCTTTCATTTTCATGCCTTGTTGAAAATCATCTAAAAAGTAGTTTATTAGTCTAAAAATACAAATTATTGGAACGTTTTTTACAGAATCAAGCTGTTAAAATTTAAAAAAAAGAATTCTTTTTCAATACTAGAATTTTTTGTTGCTTTGAAATCAATTCCTCTTACTTAAATCAAAATTAATATAAATATTGAATGAATTTAGGAGTTCTTGGCTAAGTTTCTTTTTAAAAATAGTTCACAAACCAAAAACCAAGATTGAAAAAAAAATCACATAAAAATAACAATTTTCATTTTCGTTTGAAATCGAAGATGTCTATTTTTATTTGAAAATCATCAGGTGCACTTTGAAAATCATTAACGTCATCATCATTCGAAACACTGACGAATTTCAACTGAAATCGTCGTAAGCTTACAGTAATACCTATGCTTTGGCCTTTCATTTGAAAGATGTTTCTGTTGTGAATGTGAAAATTGGAGACGCTGGCTGCCCTCTACATAATAAATCAATGTCTTGCATCAAATTGTACTTTTGTATCAATTTTGTTGAAAATTGCCAAATCACCAGAAAATTGTGTAAATTTTGTCCATTCCAAGTTGATTGTCCAAGTTGATTCCAAGTTGATTTTGTATGGGAGCCCCTCTTCCATAGAAAGTTAGGTTTTGAAGCTATTATTCAGGTATCCTTGGCCAAAAAACCCTTGGGTAGAAAATTTCCTGTCATTCTAACAACTTGTTTAAACACGATACGCGAATAATAAATCCTTGGCCTTTCAAAAGGCTTCTCGCAAATTTTCCGATTAATATAAAATCTAGTCACTTGTCAAGCCAAAATTTTGTAAGTGATTTCGTTCCAATTTATTCTAACGGAACGCTGTTAAGAGCCATATAATAAATTAAAACGGTTGGCATATAAGATTGTACCTATTTTCCCAACAATAACCTGATTACAAGAATCACTAATCCCGCTGTAAAATGTAATGGCCAAACTATACACAGGCACCTCATATCAATTGATTCGGCATATTTCGAAACAATTTCACCACTTTACGTGCCTGGTCGCATTTATCTTTGCCCGGGAAAAGGACATCGCTGTTGCCCATCAAGCCACACTCTAAAGCATAATGGATATTATCCTGATCCAGCAAGTAGCTACTTCCTCATTTTCACCTCGTCGGAGCACTTAAATTTACGTCCCCATTCGTTTGTTCGTCCGAAAAACGGCCACCGGATCCCTTCACGAAAAGAGAGCATCCTGGTAGATATTATATAAACAAGTGCTAAAACTAGACCAATTTATACGCCTTAAAATTTGAAAACCACACTTGATCCAACAGCACTCCCACACTCCGGAATCCGGAAAAATATGCACGACGACGTTTGATGGGCTCGGTGTGTCGTTATATCGCCAGACCGAGACGCTTTCGGACCCCTAAAATGGAAAATGGAGGATGTTTCATCATCTTATGGGGGAACGTGAAGCTTTCTTTTTCGTAGAGAGATGATACCTATGAACATCCACAGGCGTCCTGCCTTGCTGAACGATGATGTTGATGGCTCAAAATTTTCCGGCTCTGGATTAGTATTCCTGTGTAAGTATATATATCTCGTTTTATGTGTTACGACCGAATACGACGACGATACGGATCAAAAACAAACAAACAGCTTCTTTATTTCAACCATAACCATAAACTGCTTTATAAAGCCCACGCCCCCACAAAAAGAGTACCGGGTAGGAGAGCAAAGAAGCAAGAAGCGACCACCAGCAGCAAGCAACAACAAGCGTTCCGGATTAAGTAGGACCATCCTGGCGGTGAAATGGCGAGATGACTCGGTTTGGGGCCAGATTAAATCTAGAATTTGTGTGGCTTTTTCGCCAAGCTTCAGGAAGTCGTTGTCGTGGTGTTCTAGCTTTTGTCCGAACGATTGAATTTCTTACGCCAATGTTAGCCCATTTGTGTAATTACCGAGCATCTCCGTCTGGTTATTCGGATGGCCTTGAAAATGAAAAAAAATAAACAATTATAAAGTTGATCTCGATTTCTTGATGATCATGATGATTCACTTGATTCAACTAACTATAACAGTCAAACATCCAGCATCGCAGATCTCTATCATCGCACTCGCATAGAGGTCACGGTGTCTCTGGGAGAAAACTTTATTTTTCGAAAATTAGCACCGCTAATTTTTGCACCATTCGAAAGCTGGGACTTCCTCCTTTAATTTGAAATAATCCTCTGGGGGGTCTAGAACATTTTATTTTTTTGAAGATTTTTCAATCTTTTTAGCGGTTTTTTCAAAGACAAAATCATACTAATCACTGTGGAAATGCTCGTCTTACCTTTAGCCTAAATCCAACATCATATGTTAATAACATGATTTAATAGGAAATTTCCCAAGCAACCAAAAGTCACATATTTACTTGAATGAAGGCATTGATAGTTACATATTGGCTGACAAAGAGAATCAACTGCCCAATTCCCTTTAGTGAACTTTATGTACTCATTAATGAACTTGAAAGTTGCAAAAGTGATTAATATGTACGTTGTATGTGACTTGTTTTGCCCAATTCCCATTAGTTAACTATATGTGCTCATTAACGAACTTGAAAGCTGCAAAAGTGATCTATACGTACGTTATACGGGACTTAAGTCACATAAAGGGCACAAAAGTGCTCAATACGGGAATTGGTAAGTCACATAAAGAACACAAAAGTGCTCAAACGGGATTTGATGAGTCACAAAAAGTGCATTGATGTGGTTTCAAAATTAAATCACCTCTTCGAGTTTTAGTTTCAGTTAGAATGGGAATGTTTTATGGGACTTTTGGTTGCTTGGGTTCCCTGACTACAATTTTGTAGAAGACATCAAACTGATACAAATTGGAAGAAAAGAGTTGGAATGTCACAAACAGAGTGATTATTATTTCATTTGAAAAATCTAATAAAACTTTTCACCACTGATTGTACTATGACTAGAAAAATTATTCTACGAGCTTAGTTATTGATTGTTGGGTGTAAAAATATTCAAAACATTTCATTTACAAAAAAAATCAATCTTTTACATGAAATTGATCAGGATTATCTGAAGTTATAAACATTTGAAGGGTTTTATTCTGCAAAAAATGTCTCCCGCCTCTGCTGAAAATTTAGTTATTTATATTATGAGCTAAGTTAGTTTGACTCCTTTATGAACAAACATTTTGGATAAGGAAACAAATTAGATTTACTTCTTACATTTAATCCTAAATTTTAAATAATTCACCTGGATTTCAAAATCAAACATCTTTGTTGAAAATATTTCATTCTGTTTGATGATTTCTGAAGGTTTTTTGATTGATTGTCAAACCTTAGACACGGGTATCACAAGCGAAATAAAGTGTCATATAGAAAATTAAAAAAAAAACAACTTATTGTGTATGTTTGTTTGTATAAATTGGTGTTTTTGAGGCACTCGTGTATGTAAAAATGTGGTCGAATTTAAGTTTTCAAGCAAAAATTCTAGATTGTTAATTTTTCTCGAAAGTACACGAACTGAACCCAATGTCTTTTATTTATTTTTTTTATCAAAAGGAAAAAGAAGATTACAAAACCTCAACATCAACTCTGATTTCAACAATTTTAAGAGGTTGATTTGATGTAATACTTTTATCTGAAAATATTCTCTCAACTTTGAGTTGTCAGATCTGAAGTCATCAGATTTTTTGCGAACTTTTTATTTCGTTTTCTGAAAATGTTGCATTTGTTCAAATTGATGATTTTTTTTTTCAAATTTCCTAGATAGAATAAAAACAAACATGGGTTTTTATCTGATACTATGGAACACTGCAAACATCTATCTGTGGATTTCTGCATTTTTGGCTTTCGTTTAAAATGTTATTTTTTTACTTCTATGAAAACAAAATATAACATCGTGTCATGAACAGCCCAAGCAACCAAAAGTCCCATAAAATAGGTACAAAATCGCTTACTCAGCCCCATCATTGAAATGAAGTACGTTCTATGCGGCTCAAAATTTAAGTTCTTATTGATACTTTCAAGTTCCAAAACAAGTCTTAATGATCTTCTATTCAGCTTCCAGCGGCCTCTTAATTAAGCTTCCAAAAAATCGCAGAATAAGCAAAAAAAAATCTCTCTATCTCAACTGAACCGTTGGCTTCGGCTCATATCACCTTCTCGTGATTATTTTCTGTGTTCTGTACCGGTGCCGCCATGATGCCACGAACCGGATTTCAAACTCGACAAATTGCTCAATTGCTTCTTTCCTACATTTCCTACATATATTGCATCAGAATGGTCACTTAAGTACAAAATTACTTATTGAAAAAAAACTTGCCCGGCTTGGGGATCGAACCCCGATCTTCGTGGTGAGAATCGAACACGCTACCACGAGACCACGCCTAGATGTTGTTCTAACTGAAACTAAAACTCGAAGAGATGATTTGATTTTGAAAGCACATCAATGCACTTTTTGTGACTTATCAAATCCCGTTTGAGCACTTTTGTGCCCTTTATGTGACTTACCAAATCCCGTATTGAGCACTTTTGTGCCCTTTATGTGACTTAAGTCCCGTATAACGTACGTATAGATCACTTTTGCAGCTTTCAAGTTCGTTAATAAGCACATATCGTTCACTAATGGGAATTGGGCTAAACAAGTCACATACAACGTACATATTAATCACTTTTGCAACTTTCAAGTTCATTAATGAGTACATTAAGTTCACTAAAGGGAATTGGGCAGTTGATTCTCTTTGTCAGCCAATATGTAACTTTCAATGCCTTCATTCAAGTAAGTATGTGACTTTTGGTTGCTTGGGAGTATATAAAGCAGGTGCTTGAAATGCTTAAAATTCAAATTAAAAATTTATTCAAATTTTCAATACATTGGAAAAAAATACCTTCAACTTTATTTATCCCTTACTTCGGCATTTTTTGAAAAATTAGACAAAAAAAAAAGAATTTGATATTTGTTCCGGAATAATAAAACCCCAAAAATGCTCATAACTTCAGATAATCCTGATCAATTTTCTGTAAAAGATTGATTTTCTATGGTCAATAAACCGTTTTGAACATTAAAACACTCTACAATCAATAACTAAGCTCGTAGAATATTTTTTCTGGTCATAGTACAATCAGTGGTGAGAAGTTTTATTAGATTTTTCAAATGAAATAATAATCACTCTGTTTGTGACATTCCAACTCTTTTCTTCCCATTTGTATCACTTTGATGTCTTGTACAAAATTGTAGCCAGGGAAATTTCCTATTAAATCATGTTATTAATATATGATGTTGGATTTAGTCTAAAGGTAAGACGAGCATTTCCACAGTAATTAGTATGATTTTGTCTTTGAAAAAACCGCTAAAAAGATTGAAGAATCTTCAGAAAAATAAAATGTTCTAGACCCCCCGGTGGATTATTTCAAATTTGGGCTCAAATGAAAGGGGGAAGTCCCAGCTTTCGAATGGTGCAAAAATTAGCGATGCTAATTTTCGATAAATAAAATCGTTCCATCAGAGACACCGTGAGGTCTCTTAACCTTCTTTTGCGGTTAGGGTCTATACCCAAGTAACATTTTTTGCTTTATTATGTCCAGCAAATCTTCGTTAGAGCGATACCATTAATCTTCATAAAAAGTTGAAGTGCATTCTATATATCACCAGTATTCTATACATCACCATACAGGCCCTGTTCTAGAAATGTCATCGTGGCTATTTTTTTAATCTTCGATAAAATCATAATAGGGTAAGTGCGCCTAATTTCGCTATTCAAATGCTATTCGCTATTCGTCAGAGGTTTCAAGCTTTGATTTTAGTAGGCCGAATCTTTAATTCTTAAATATGCAATTTTTTGGTAACTAAGTTCCAAATTTTTTTCTGAACGCTGTTATGGTTTGAAATAATCATTTCAAGATTTATTTACGAAAAATATCATGTTTTATAAAGTGTGTCGATGTTCCTAATTTGGCATCAATTGTTCCTAATGTTAACATATGAGGAAAAAATGTATCCGCGAACCCAAAATTACACTATTTGTTTCGGATTTGCATATGGGTCTGATTTTTTTTTAAATGTTTTAATGTAAAAAATCTCAAAACTCACCTTTTTATAAATTCTACAACGTTTTCGGAATATGAATATAGAAATAAGGACTATTTAAATCCTACACAATATTCCTTTACGCTAGTTTAGAATAAAGCAGTGGATGTTGAGCTTATTAAAAACTCAAACTTTACGTTTTCCAATGGATACATTTATTATATTTCATAAAGTATAAAAATTCATTGTAATGGATACAAATAAAATACAGTCAAATAGAGCATCATGCAGCATGGTTAGATGCAACATTTGTGTACCACAACAGTTACTTAACTTTTATTTGAGAATGATGTAATAAAATTAACATTTAATGATAACGAAACGATGATGCCATAGTTTCTCACATCGTGAGATAGTTTTTTTGAAGTTTTTGATTCTCATAGAAAATTTGGAAAATCGAATTTTTTTACATTTTTTACAAATTTAATTCTAACAAAATAACTGCAGATCGTGCTTTATGCGTTATGACATCACAAATAAATCAAAAACTTTAAATTTACACTTTTTCATTTGATTTTTCATTAAAAACAAAGGTTTTTACAACTTCCTCCTTTTTCTTAGAAGGATGAAAATTGCATGTTTTGTAAGTTTAAAAATAACTGGTGAAACCAATTATTTTTCTGACTACGTTAATTTGATATCCCATTCACTTTAAAACTTTTGATGTACTAGCGGTGTGATTATCTGTGGACATTAGATTTTTAGAAGCCATTGAAGTTGAAAAGTGTTGCGTGATGCCCCAGGTGACGGTATACAACGTATTTCATTTAAATTTTCTTTTAAATTTTTCCTTTCGATTCTGTTCTCGTTGAAAAGCTCTCTGTAACTTTATGGTTTCCTTTTCCGTCACGTAGAGTGCGTTCTTTACAAAAAATTTGGCGAAAATATTTTTTCAACATTTCTAGCATTTTCCGGTTGTACTTTATTTCTGGCAACCCTTCTCAGAAATTGTGCATGTGTTTATAACAATGTCAACTTAGTGCCCACGTCCGGTTCTGTCAGTTCAGTCTTCTCTCAATCAGTGACCTAAACAGACGTGCCTTATAAGCCTTTCAGTTTTAGACATCAGAGTGGTCCTTCGAACCGGATGACAAAAGAAGGTAATTTTTAATTTTCAATTTCAGCTGCCAATGGACACCATCATTACCAGTTGAATAAAGATATCGCTTTACAAGTCCGATATTGGGTCAGCTATTGACACACAATTAATGAAAATAAAATCCGATACTGGATCGGTCACATAAAATACAAATCCGATTTCGATTCGGTTCTACCTTACCTTAACAAACATTAAAATCCGATTTTGGGTCAGCCATTGGCACCCAGTCAACGAAAATGGAATCTGATATTGGGTTGGTTCAATCTTACCGAAAATTAAGTTCGATATTGGGTCGAACTCTGTTCAACATATGTGAAAACTCAATATTGGATCGGCCATATTCCAATTCAACCACAGCGCTCGGTATTGATTCGTACCCGTTGTTGTACAAAGTCGGCCATGTTGAAATATGTTTTGAAATGCGATTATAGGTCGGCCATAGTTGAAATTTGACACAAACCCGATATTGGATCGGTAGTACGGTTTTACCGATGAAAAGTCTAAACTGGATCCGCCATGTTTAAAAATAGTTTCAAATTTGTTGATCTACCATATTAAAAATTCGCTGTTAGGCCGGTACTCTATCTTGCACAAGCATTATCAAATGCATCTCCGGTATTTAGAAGTTCATATTGGAATTCACATACAAGATCGATATTTAGCATGAAATTGATATTTTTATTCAGCCAATGCATGGTGTTTCTAATTTATAAATTATATATAACATATATAACATAGAGTTTCTTCGACATATACTTACCTCAACCGGTATTATCCATCAATTCTCAGCAATGTCTGACGACGATCAGATACAATTGGTGGAGCCATTCAACAATATGGAGGAGGAGCGAGAAGTACAACCAACCAACCTAACGAACCAACGGAACCATGCCAGCAATCAGATTTCCCATATCATTGAAACAATGGACGCATTTCAAAATGATGTAGTGACGATAGAAACGCGACATGCTAAAACAAGCATATACCTACTGCTTACGATGCCATCCATAATTCTCTGGAACAACTGAACTGGCCTGACGAGGTCTCAACAAGGGACGCAGTGGAATTGAAATACATTGCGGGTATAGCAGTCTTCGAAAAAACTATTACCAACCAAAAGAAGACTGATGTGCCCCCACTATCAAAGGACGCTATACGACTGCCTACGATCGATTTGCCAAAGTTCAGTGGTTCAAGCGAATAATGGTTGGAATGGCACGATAAATTTAATTCGTTGATACATTCAAGGCCAGGAATACAAAAATTGGAACATTCAAAAGTATCTCTACGAGGTCCAGCGCTCGCTATTATTGATTCTCTTCCAGCAACAGATAACAACTACCAAATCACTTATGACTTACTGAAGCGAAGATATAACAACCCGAAACAGCTGATCCAACAGCACGTCCGGGAGTTATTTGAACTCAAACCCGTGGAAACTGAATCAGCACCTAATCTGATAATGTTATTTGACAGTGCACGAAAACACATCAGATGTCTGCAAATATTGGAGCAACCAGTGCAAAGCTGGGATGCCATTGTACACACTAGAGCTTCGTCCTGTATTGGCTGAACGGGCGACACGCGTCCACTCTTGCCGAAGATCGTTAGTCGACTGGCTGCCGCACACGACACGACAGCTCAACCGTCGTGTGTGTGCGTGTGGTGAGGATCCATGCGGCGGCAACGCTATTCAAACCGTATGGAGCACATCTCTCAGATTTCCCCTCAGATTTCCCCTTTTTGACAGATTTAAGCTTTTTTCTTCAGATTTAAGCTTTCGTCTCCTATGCTCTCAAGGCAAAAAAAAAGCTTAAATCTGAGGAAAAAAAGCTTAAAAGCGAGATTCACGACCACTGATTTAAAAGATGTTGGTCACACGATACATAGACAAATCGTGTAACGTTGCAGCCATCTGTGAGGATCACGGAGGGGGAATAACGATTCGGAAGCCTTATCGGTCGAGAGAGTGTGACGAATCGCAATTATCGGCTACACAGCCATGTTGATCCATATGATGTCCAACCAACAAGACGCGTACACTCGCAAGCAATGGGAAACACCAGCGTCCGGAGTAACACCGCCCACTTACGTACAATTAGAATCCTTTGTATTGGACCGACATCTCTTCATCGGGACAATAATCGAACCTATGATACCAACCGTGAGTAAATCTATGAAAGGTTTTATTGTTTCACATTGAAAATTTGTTGAATAAAAATTACAGAAAATAACAGCAAGTGTGATCATTCACCAGATACAGCTATCCTCCCCACAGCATCAATCTTAGTGCGTATAAAGGAAAAGATGGTAATCTGTCGAGCACTGCTAGACTCGGGATCTCAAACTAGTTTTGCAACTAAGTTGTTTATACAGAGAACAGGAATTTCAATGAAGACCACCCGGGTAAACATCCACAGATTTGGTAGCACTAGCACAATAGTTCAAGAAAAAGCCACAATTGTGCTCAAATCTCGTGTAAGCAATTATCAAAAGTCAATTACGGTACTTATTACGGACTTATTGCAACGACTTTGCAATAGATGAATAATGGGATTTACGTGATCTGCTTTTGGCTGACCCCGAATTTAATGTTTCAATGCCAGTCGATTATTACTTGGCGTTTCAATAGTACTGGACGTTTTAAGAACCATCAAGTGAGAACCATCAAGTTTGACCATGCTTACCGTTTATGTAGAACACTAACCTGGGATGGATAGTAGGAGGTTCATTTACGAAAATGAACGAAAATCGTAAATTAACTCAGTTTATGCAAGAAAATATCCAAGCTTACAACACTCTATCATGGACCGAAGAAGAAACTGTTTTTGAGCAACTGTTCCTTGAAACAACTTCGAGAAATAAACAGATGAGGTTCGTGGTACGTTTACCCTTGAAAGAAACGTACGCTTTATTGGGCCAACCAAAGAATTTTGCATTGGACAGATCTCTCAAATTGGAACGTAGATTTGAACGCGATCCCCTGTTACATAAACAGTATAAAGAATTCATGCTTAATTATTTGAATTTAGGTCATATGGAAAAGATAAATGAAGAACGGATAACAGGGAACTATGCACATTTCTACTTCCTTCATCATCCTGTCTTAAGACCTGATAATGCCACTACCAATCTACGAGCTGTTTTAAATGGATCAGCCCAAACGTCTAGCGGGTTATTATTAAATGATTTTCATTTGATTTCAAATTCACCGAAAAGCATCAACCAGAAAAGCCAATAAGAATCAGCGGTGATCAAAGCTCGTTAACATGATGTTTTATTAATCGGCACTACCATGCAACAAGACATTTTCAGTATATTACTGAGGTTCAGATGCTATCGCTATGGAATCACGGGAGAATTTCAAAAAATGTTCCGAAAAATGTTGGTTCACGAAGAAGACAGAAAATTTTAACTCATACTGTAGCGATTTACTTCGGAAAAACCTATTAGTACGTATCAATTGAACAAACTATTAATAGAAAAACTAAGTTGGAAGCATAGCACCATGTTCGCTCAAAGGACAATCAAGCGGATCTATACGGATAAACAATCAACTATGGTGGAATGGATATACCCACGTGAAAACACTAAGAAATGGAACTTTGAATCAACAACACTGAATTTAAAATTAACTCTTCAGGTACACAGCCCCACAAATAATACTGACTCACCGTTTGCTTTCATTGAAAAACTTCAAAGGATTGTTGCCTATTGTTTGCGTTTCGTCCAAAATTGTAGATCCAAATCCAAACCAGATGATTGTCTCACAGGAAAAATTACCATTTGGGAAATTCGTTGCGCTCACAAAACTATCATCAAAACAACACAACAACGTTATTATGCGGAAGAAATAAGCTGCATAAAGAATAAGAAATCACTCTCCGGCCGACCATCTATCAGAAACTCAACGCATCCCGCAAAGGCTTCGTGCCGCAAGCCGAAATGTGCCGGGATAAGGACGGGGGTATCCTGACGGACAATCGTGAGGTGATAAAAAGGTGAAAGCAGCACTCCGATGAACACCTGAACGGCGCACATGCAGGAGATCAAGACGGTGGAGGAAGGTACATCGCCGGCGTAGCCAACGACGAAGACGAGCCACTCCCAACGATGAGTGAAGTTAAGGAAGCCATTCGCCAGCTGAATAGAAACAAGTCGGCTCGAAAGGATGGCATCGCAGCTGAACTCATCAAAATGGGCCCGGACAAGTTGGCCGATTGCCTACACCGGTTTATAGTCCGGATCTGGGACATAGAACAGCTACCGGAGGAGTGGAAGGAGGGGGTAATATGCTCCATCTACAAGAAGGGCGACAAATTGGACTGTGAGAACTACCGAGCGATCACTGTCCTCAATGCCGCCTACAAAGTGCTGTCCCGAATCCTACTCCGCCGCCTAACGCCACAAGCAAATATATTCGTGGGAAGTCATCAGGCCGGATTCATGGAGGGACGGTCAACGACGGGCCAGATATTCACATTACGGCAAATCCTCCAAAAATGCCGGGAACACCAAGTCCCCACGCACCATCTATTCATCGACTTCAAAGCCGCATACCACACGATCGACCGTAACGAGCTATGGAAAATCATGGACGAGAACGGCTTGTCCTGGAAGCTGACCAGACTGATCAAGGCGACGATGGATGGAACGCAGTGCTGTGTGCGGATCTCGGATGAATTGTCGATTTAATTCGAATCGCGCAGGGGTCTTCGAAAAGGTGATGGTCTATCCTGCATGATGTTCAACGTGGCGCTAGAAGGTGTTATTCGAAGAGCGGTGGGCGAAATGCGGGGTACGATTTTCAACAGATCCAGTCAACTTATCTGCTTTGCCGATGACATTGATATAGTCGGCAGATCATCTGCGGCGGTGGAAGACATCTACCGCAAACTGAAACGCGAAGCAGGAAGAATTGGGTTGATGATTAATACGTCCAAGACGAAGTACATGCTGGCCTGCGGATCTGAGGCCGACCGAGCCCGCTTGTCCAGTAAATAACAAGGTCACGATCGACGGCGACGAGCTGGAGATAGTCGAAGACTTTGTCTATCTCGGCTCACTGGTGACCGCATACAATGACACCAGCCGTGAGATCCGGAGGCGAATTATCAGCGGAAGTCGTGCCTACTATGGACTCCACAAGCAACTGAGGTCGAGAAGACTTAGCCCCGCACGAAATGTAACCTGTATATGACGCTCATTAGACCGGTTGTTCTCTACGGGCACGAGACATGGATATTGCTCGAGGAGGACCTGCGTACACTCGGAGTATTCGAGCGACGAGTGTTAAGAACCATCTTTGGCGGCGTACAGGAGAACGGAGTGTGGAGGCGAAGGATGAACCACGAGCTCGCGCGACTCTACGGTGAACCCAGTATCCAGAAGGTGGAGAAGACTGGCTGGATACGCTGGGCGGGACATGTTACGAGAATGCCGGACGACTGTCCTGCAAAATAAGTGTATGCTACGAATCCGGTAGGAACAAGACGAGTGAAGGCGCAACGAGCGAGGTGGTAAGACCAAGTGGAGCGTGATCTGGCGAACGTGGGGTGCCCGAGGAATTGGAGAACGGTTGCCAAGACCGAGTGAATTTTAGGAATTATGTTCGTCAAGTTATGTCGTGAAACGGAATACTATGTAAATAATCTCCGGTAAAAACGTCTTACTCACTCTGAATCCTTTTATTGAGATGTTGACGAAATAATGCGAGTTGGTGGCCGGATGCAAGCAACAGGAATCTCATTTGATCAACAACAACCAATAATCCTTCCACCCAAGTCAAACTATACACAAGTGTTTGTAAGAAATTATCACTTATCGAACCTTCACATTGGACCTCAATCGCTATTATACACCGATTGAAATATTGGGTTCCAAAAGGAAAATCATTAACACGAAAAATAATTCAACAGTGTATGACATGTTTTTGCAATAACTTAAAACTACTGAACCAAATTATGGGAGAATTTCCAGAAGTAACATTGAATCTGGGAGTTATGAACCATCTTTGGCGGTGTGCTGGAGAACGCAGTGTGGAGGCGAATGATGAACCACGAACTCGAGCGACCCTACGGAGAACCCATTATCCAGAAAGTGGTGAAAGCTGGGCAGGACATGTCGCGAAAATGCCGGACGGCTGTCCTGCAAAACAGGTATTCGCTACCAATACAAGTGGAGCGTGATCTGGCGAATGTGGGATTTCCGAGAAATTGGAGAACGGTTGCAATGAACCGAGTATGTTTTAGGAATTATGATCGTCAAGTAACGTCGTGGGACGGAATAGTACGAAAATAAATAAAATATTTCTTTTTAATTCAAAATTATTTGACTAGCCGAATATGCAAATAAGATATCATGCTATTCATGCTCTAAATGGACAATCGTTAGAGCTGGTGTCCCTCAGGGCAGTATACTTGGGCCAATTTTATACAATACTAGCTGATTTACCCGACTTTGCTCGGGTTTGCATAAAATATAAATCAAAATTAGTCATTTGACTTCACGAAATTTTGATAGCTTTGTATTCAATATGTTTTATATATTTTTTATGAGAAATTTTTACCCATGTTGTGCCATGTATGTAAGTTATGAAAGCTTTGTTAGTGTTTTTCAAGTTTTGAATGACAATATTTGCTGTGTTTCCCTTTTTCATAATTTTAAAACACTTATAGTTATGAGGTTCGTATTCATAGAAATTAAAAAAAGATTCCCATGAATGCTTTTTTTTTCATCATGAAAAACATTTTATACCTACCCTTTCTTGAAGGAAGCTTGAAAAGCTTTGGTGGTCTATTTTTTATATCTTCAAATGATTAAAGTATATTTTTATCTTTCCACCTCCATCTAATGAAATCTCTTTTGGAGATGATCTCCTCGGATGTTATATGCCAAATGCTCTCCCGTATGCTATATTCAAGTTTTATTTGCCCAGAAAATTCTTATTTATTTATTTATTTATTTATTTCTTCAATCAGTTGTAGACTACGTTTACAATTTGCTCATACAAAAATTGTCTTAACCACTATTTTGTAAATGTCTTCTGTTTAACACTTTTCTTATTGCAGCTCTGGACATGGTTATGTCAATATGTACACAATATCTTAGGCACAATCTTAGGCTTCCGAAACTTGCCGCAGCTCGTGGCTTTCAAGTCTTCCAAGCCAACGGCCATGAGTTCGAAA